>NC_086453.1:137650621-137675621 GCF_028390025.1 Pseudophryne corroboree
ACTGTTGCACCTATGTGACATGATAATAACCTTTGTATTTTATCAACTTATATGGAACACTCAATCACCTCACTGGCATTTTTACTCACTTCCAGGTTAATACCGGAAGTGACGCATGCGTCTCGGCGTGCGTTCCACAGAATGCATTAATAGGCTCCGATGTGAGGGTAATTCTACTATTAGTCCCCTCATGTGGCCCCTTTTGCTACAACAGCCCTATATGGTACCACGTAAATTTAAAAGAGTATTTAGATACTAGTCAGTCGGGCTACAAGCGTGACTCACTTCCGGTTAACACCGGAAGTGACGTTTGCGTGTCAGGACCCGGCGCAAGTGTGCTCCTTATATTAGCTCCCTCCTGTGATGCTATACTAAGACTGAGCATCCACTTTACTACTAAACTACATTAGCCCCATCACATTAAATCTCTACAAGCATTGTTATCCGGACACGCGACCCACTTCCGGCGGAACCGGAAGTGACGTTTGCGTGTCAGGACCCGGCGCGAATGTGCACCTTATGGTTACTCCCTTCTGCGATGCTATACTATGACTGAGCACTCCACTTCACTACAATTACATTAGCCCCATTACATTAGGATTTTTACCAGCATTGTATTCTGGCCACGCGACCTACTTCCGGCGGAACCGGAAGTGAGGTCTTTTGCGTTCCACCATGCGTTCCAACACGCCCCCAGTCATCTGGAAGGCGGGAATAGCACCATTCCTGGGTATATAACAGGGGCCTGTGAGGCATATCCGGTGCTCCAGTTTCCCTGCTCACTTTGATTTATGCTGCATTGCTGTTTGGTTGTATCTGATGCTGTATACCTTGAAAAAGGTCCCGGTGTGGACCGAAACGTTGGACATTTCCTGGAAAACTGTGAGACAAACTTTACAATAAATATTCACTTTTTGATTTTTTGAAAATCCATTTGGAGAGTGCTGTCTTTTCCACATAGTGGAAATACTGTTTGTTGTACTATGGGCCCAATCTTTTACGAGATTGGACTCTGACTGGCACCCCACTATTTACTGTTATTAAGTGAGAGTGCAGGGACCCCCCACTATACATAGATCCAATCCGTTTGCACGCATTGTTTCTTCTCCTGCACCCACCCTGTATTGTATTATATTTTTTTGAGTAGATACTGTATAACACTGGATTCATCACTTTGGGTAACATACGTGTAACAGTGTGCAAAGGTATATTTGTCTAAAGGTACGGTCCTCATCTGTTTGGTTATATTTACTGTCATACCGCACTGGCCAAGCCCGATACCATCCGAACTTGGAAGCCAATCAGTGCTGGGCCTGGTCAGTACACGACAGGGAGACCTCGTGGAATACCAGGTACGGTAAGTAAAATTATCCACTACAGGTTCGCTCAGTTTACAATACTCCATTGGCATGGCACAGAGCCAGTTGGGGTTCCTTGATGACAATTTACTTGCACAAGCTGAACATGGTGTGATTTCCCTCACAGACGATGATGCGGAAAAGGTGTTATTTGACCAATTAGATTTTGATACACTACCGGCTGAGACTCCGACTGATCTATACCATCAGCTACTCAGACTTAAGAGAAGGGAAATAGATCTTACCCTACACGGACAGTTTCTATCCGAATACCACAGAAAAAAACAGATACCTAGAGGCTTCAGGGTTAACAATATACCAACAATAGGCAGAAACAATCCCACCTTCTGCAGTCGGTGGTGTGGTGTCCTAAATAAGTGCTCCCTAGACTTGATGCTACTGGTTATAGAGGAGGTCGGCACAGAGTTGAAGAAAGTTAAGGCTCAGATCACTAACTTTAACGAGATACATTTGGCCACTATTAGGAACGACAGGAGTAATAACCTGATCGACAAACTTCAGACCCAGGTTGATACATACAAAAAGGAGATTACTGCTTTTAAACGCAGTAAACTCTCCACTGTCACTTCTGACTATCAGAACCATACGGTATATAGGTGGCTGGTCGGGGACTCCAGATCCACCAGACCTCAAAGACCCTATAGGACTCGTAGACCAGGGCGTAGGCAACCGAACGTATATGAAACAGCCTCTTCCGCATCTGCCTCAGAGACGGAATCCTCAGACAACCGTCCACCCCAAGGAGCTTTTTTAGATCGTACAACAGCCACCGGCCAGCCACCAGCCACAAGCAACGAAGGCCGCATCCAAGGAAGGGGAGATATATGGCGAAAATGCAGAGACAAGAACCTGACCTAGTCTTCAATTTATCCAGTAAGCCCCTAGATGACGCCACTTTAAAACTCCTTTCCAGAGGTCTGTCATTTGTCCCCACGACTCCCTGTAGCCAGTTTGACACCACAGTCGACATATATAAGTTTGGCCGCAAACTCAGATTACGGGAATTCTTCCCTACAGAACGTGAAAGGGATGGCACACATATGCATAGGCCATCCACATTCGATCCGACCTCCACAAACCCTAGCATCAAGACGTTCACTCGACTTGTTGAACATGATGCACGCACACCCACTAATAAAAAACGATTTGACAACCTCTCCAACACAGAGCGGAAGGCACTTACTGCCTTAAAGAAAGACACTAGCATTGTAATTAGACCTGCCGATATGGGGGGTGCAGTGGTGGTGCAGGATTGGGGAGATTACGACTCCGAAATAATGAGACAGCTATCCGACGAAATGACCTACACCTGCCTCCAGAGCAACCCCATCCCAACCATCAAAGCCAAGGTGGGTGACCTATTACACCTTGGGTTCCAATTATCACATATTGATAAACACACATATGAATTTCTGACAGTTGACTCACCAGTGTGCCCAATTATCTATACCATCCCTAAGATCCACAAAACCCTGGTACACCCACCAGGTAGACCGATCATTTCGGCCAGAAATTCACTTCTACAACCATTAGCCATGTATCTAGACACTTTTTTACAACCCATAGTACAACTCAGTAGTAGCTATGTGCGTGACACCTCGGATTTTCTGCAGAAATTGGCCAATCTCCCCTCAGATCTGGACAATACTCTACTGGCGACTATGGACGTGAGTTCCCTCTATACCATAATCCCTCACGAACAAGGCCTCCTAGCACTGGAGAGAGCATTATTACAAAAACCACCCACTGGACCACCAGTGGGTTTTCTCCTGGATCTAGCTGGATTAGTCCTCAAACAGAATCATTTCCTGTATCGTGGGAAATACTATCTTCAACGTGAAGGGACCGCTATGGGCTCGAACTTGGCACCGGCATATGCTAACATCTACATGACCCAGTACGAGCAATCAAACATACTGTCCAACTATGAGACTGAAATATTATTCTATAAACGGTATATAGATGATATTTTCCTAATATGGAAAGGTGATATCGAGACGTTTAATCAGATGGTGAGCTCCCTGAATGGCCTCGACAGCCCGGTCAAATTTACCAGTCAGTGCGATCCATACAACATCAACTTTTTGGACATAACTGTAACCCTGACTGAGGGCCGCATTACTACTAGCCTATATAGAAAACCTACAGACAGAAACACTCTGCTACTCTCCAGTAGCCAACACCCACGGGCTTTAAAGAACAATCTCCCTGTGTCACAATTTCTCAGGGTGATGCGAAATAACTCAGAAATGGACACCATGGAGAATCAGCTATCCGAGATGACCACCCGATTTATACACAGAGGCTACAAGAAAGAGACAGTATCCAAGTGTCTGGTAAAAGCCAGGAAGAAGTTTTCCGAACCGGCTACCAACACACAGAGCACACCAACTGTAGATCGGATGGTATTCACAACCACATATAGCAATCAATCGAACAAGATCGCAAGGTCCATTCGCAGACATTGGCCAATCCTCACAACTGATGACCAACTTAAATTAAAAAGAAGCAACCCTCCTATGATGGCTTACCGTAGAGCACCAAACCTGAAACAACTACTGATGAGACCCCTGATTGAACACAGTCCATCTACGACACACACTTGGCTGCATGAACAGCGCCCAGGCTGCTTCAAGTGCACAGGCTGCACTACATGCAGAGGTATGCTCACAGGATCATCTTTTCCGCATCCCCATTCTGGACGACCAATAGCAATTAAATACAGACTACATTGTCTGATGGACCACCTCATTTACTTCCTAACCTGCCCGTGTGGACTCTACTATGTTGGGATGACCTCTAGGAGATTTAGAGACAGGATGGCCAATCACAGAACTTTCATCCATCAAGCAATCACAACCGGCACAGCGACATTACCAGTAGCCCGTCATTTTTTGACATCACGACATCAGGTATCGGATCTCAGATCGAAACTTATAGACTGGATACCCCCACCGCCCAGAGGGGGGGACCGCATTTTGCTCCTTAAGAAGAAGGAAAGTTCATGGATCCACAGACTGGACACTATCGCCCCTAGGGGCATGAATGAAAATAACCCATTGTCTATTTTTTTGAAATAACTCTTAAATCCTTTGTTCATTCAATACTTTTGTACCGTATGCACAATTTGCTTGTTATGTTTCAATACTAACATTATCGTTTTAATATGTTTATTTTCCGATCTCACTAATACACGTCATGCTTTACTTGGAGTGACCTCATAGGCCTCCTATATACCCCATTGAGAGACCCTATATCCTGATTGATCATTCACCATTTATATATATGTGTATATATATATATATGTATATGTGTGTGTATATATATATATATATATATATAATTTATATATGTGTGTGTATGTATATATATACACATATATCTCTTTTTACTGTTGCACCTATGTGACTTATGATAATAACCTCAACTTATATGGAACGCTCAATCACCTCACTGGCATTTTTACTCACTTCCAGGTTAATACCGGAAGTGACGCATGCGTCTCGGCGTGCGTTCCACAGAATGCATTAATAGGCTCCGATGTGAGGGTAATTCTACTATTAGTCCCCTCATGTGGCCCCTTTTGCTACAACAGCCCTATATGGTACCCCGTAAATTTAAACGAGTATTTAGATACTAGTCAGTCGGGCTACAAGCGTGACTCACTTCCGGTTAACACCGGAAGTGACGTTTGCGTGTCAGGACCCGGCGCAAGTGTGCTCCTTATATTAGCTCCCTCCTGTGATGCTATACTAAGACTGAGCATCCACTTTACTACTAAACTACATTAGCCCCATCACATTAAATCTCTACAAGCATTGTTATCCGGACACGCGACCCACTTCCGGCGGAACCGGAAGTGACGTTTGCGTGTCAGGACCCGGCGCGAATGTGCACCTTATGGTTACTCCCTTCTGCGATGCTATACTATGACTGAGCACTCCACTTCACTACAATTACATTAGCCCCATTACATTAGGATTTCTACCAGCATTGTATTCTGGCCACGCGACCTACTTCCGGCGGAACCGGAAGTGAGGTCTTTTGCGTTCCACCATGCGTTCCAACACGCCCCCAGTCATCTGGAAGGCGGGAATAGCACCATTCCTGGGTATATAACAGGGGCCTGTGAGGCATATCCGGTGCTCCAGTTTCCCTGCTCACTTTGATTTATGCTGCATTGCTGTCAGGTTGTATCTGATGCTGTATACCTTGAAAAAGGTCCCGGTGTGGACCGAAACGTTGGACATTTCCTGGAAAACTGTGAGACAAACTTTACAATAAATATTCACTTTTTGATTTTTTGAAAATCCATTTGGAGAGTGCTGTCTTTTCCACATAGTGGAAATACTGTTTGTTGTACTATGGGCCCAATCTTTTACGAGATTGGACTCTGACTGGCACCCCACTATTTACTGTTATTAAGTGAGAGTGCAGGGACCCCCCACTATACATAGATCCAATCCGTTTGCACGCATTGTTTCTTCTCCTGCACCCACCCTGTATTGTATTATATTTTTTTGAGTAGATACTGTATAACACTGGATTCATCACTTTGGGTAACATACGTGTAACAGTGTGCAAAGGTATATTTGTCTAAAGGTACGGTCCTCATCTGTTTGGTTATATTTACTGTCATACCGCACTGGCCAAGCCCGATACCATCCGAACTTGGAAGCCAATCAGTGCTGGGCCTGGTCAGTACACGACAGGGAGACCTCGTGGAATACCAGGTACGGTAAGTAAAATTATCCACTACAGGTTCGCTCAGTTTACAATACTCCATTGGCATGGCACAGAGCCAGTTGGGGTTCCTTGATGACAATTTACTTGCACAAGCTGAACATGGTGTGATTTCCCTCACAGACGATGATGCGGAAAAGGTGTTATTTGACCAATTAGATTTTGATACACTACCGGCTGAGACTCCGACTGATCTATACCATCAGCTACTCAGACTTAAGAGAAGGGAAATAGATCTTACCCTACACGGACAGTTTCTATCCGAATACCACAGAAAAAAACAGATACCTAGAGGCTTCAGGGTTAACAATATACCAACAATAGGCAGAAACAATCCCACCTTCTGCAGTCGGTGGTGTGGTGTCCTAAATAAGTGCTCCCTAGACTTGATGCTACTGGTTATAGAGGAGGTCGGCACAGAGTTGAAGAAAGTTAAGGCTCAGATCACTAACTTTAACGAGATACATTTGGCCACTATTAGGAACGACAGGAGTAATAACCTGATCGACAAACTTCAGACCCAGGTTGATACATACAAAAAGGAGATTACTGCTTTTAAACGCAGTAAACTCTCCACTGTCACTTCTGACTATCAGAACCATACGGTATATAGGTGGCTGGTCGGGGACTCCAGATCCACCAGACCTCAAAGACCCTATAGGACTCGTAGACCAGGGCGTAGGCAACCGAACGTATATGAAACAGCCTCTTCCGCATCTGCCTCAGAGACGGAATCCTCAGACAACCGTCCACCCCAAGGAGCTTTTTTAGATCGTACAACAGCCACCGGCCAGCCACCAGCCACAAGCAACGAAGGCCGCATCCAAGGAAGGGGAGATATATGGCGAAAATGCAGAGACAAGAACCTGACCTAGTCTTCAATTTATCCAGTAAGCCCCTAGATGACGCCACTTTAAAACTCCTTTCCAGAGGTCTGTCATTTGTCCCCACGACTCCCTGTAGCCAGTTTGACACCACAGTCGACATATATAAGTTTGGCCGCAAACTCAGATTACGGGAATTCTTCCCTACAGAACGTGAAAGGGATGGCACACATATGCATAGGCCATCCACATTCGATCCGACCTCCACAAACCCTAGCATCAAGACGTTCACTCGACTTGTTGAACATGATGCACGCACACCCACTAATAAAAAACGATTTGACAACCTCTCCAACACAGAGCGGAAGGCACTTACTGCCTTAAAGAAAGACACTAGCATTGTAATTAGACCTGCCGATATGGGGGGTGCAGTGGTGGTGCAGGATTGGGGAGATTACGACTCCGAAATAATGAGACAGCTATCCGACGAAATGACCTACACCTGCCTCCAGAGCAACCCCATCCCAACCATCAAAGCCAAGGTGGGTGACCTATTACACCTTGGGTTCCAATTATCACATATTGATAAACACACATATGAATTTCTGACAGTTGACTCACCAGTGTGCCCAATTATCTATACCATCCCTAAGATCCACAAAACCCTGGTACACCCACCAGGTAGACCGATCATTTCGGCCAGAAATTCACTTCTACAACCATTAGCCATGTATCTAGACACTTTTTTACAACCCATAGTACAACTCAGTAGTAGCTATGTGCGTGACACCTCGGATTTTCTGCAGAAATTGGCCAATCTCCCCTCAGATCTGGACAATACTCTACTGGCGACTATGGACGTGAGTTCCCTCTATACCATAATCCCTCACGAACAAGGCCTCCTAGCACTGGAGAGAGCATTATTACAAAAACCACCCACTGGACCACCAGTGGGTTTTCTCCTGGATCTAGCTGGATTAGTCCTCAAACAGAATCATTTCCTGTATCGTGGGAAATACTATCTTCAACGTGAAGGGACCGCTATGGGCTCGAACTTGGCACCGGCATATGCTAACATCTACATGACCCAGTACGAGCAATCAAACATACTGTCCAACTATGAGACTGAAATATTATTCTATAAACGGTATATAGATGATATTTTCCTAATATGGAAAGGTGATATCGAGACGTTTAATCAGATGGTGAGCTCCCTGAATGGCCTCGACAGCCCGGTCAAATTTACCAGTCAGTGCGATCCATACAACATCAACTTTTTGGACATAACTGTAACCCTGACTGAGGGCCGCATTACTACTAGCCTATATAGAAAACCTACAGACAGAAACACTCTGCTACTCTCCAGTAGCCAACACCCACGGGCTTTAAAGAACAATCTCCCTGTGTCACAATTTCTCAGGGTGATGCGAAATAACTCAGAAATGGACACCATGGAGAATCAGCTATCCGAGATGACCACCCGATTTATACACAGAGGCTACAAGAAAGAGACAGTATCCAAGTGTCTGGTAAAAGCCAGGAAGAAGTTTTCCGAACCGGCTACCAACACACAGAGCACACCAACTGTAGATCGGATGGTATTCACAACCACATATAGCAATCAATCGAACAAGATCGCAAGGTCCATTCGCAGACATTGGCCAATCCTCACAACTGATGACCAACTTAAATTAAAAAGAAGCAACCCTCCTATGATGGCTTACCGTAGAGCACCAAACCTGAAACAACTACTGATGAGACCCCTGATTGAACACAGTCCATCTACGACACACACTTGGCTGCATGAACAGCGCCCAGGCTGCTTCAAGTGCACAGGCTGCACTACATGCAGAGGTATGCTCACAGGATCATCTTTTCCGCATCCCCATTCTGGACGACCAATAGCAATTAAATACAGACTACATTGTCTGATGGACCACCTCATTTACTTCCTAACCTGCCCGTGTGGACTCTACTATGTTGGGATGACCTCTAGGAGATTTAGAGACAGGATGGCCAATCACAGAACTTTCATCCATCAAGCAATCACAACCGGCACAGCGACATTACCAGTAGCCCGTCATTTTTTGACATCACGACATCAGGTATCGGATCTCAGATCGAAACTTATAGACTGGATACCCCCACCGCCCAGAGGGGGGGACCGCATTTTGCTCCTTAAGAAGAAGGAAAGTTCATGGATCCACAGACTGGACACTATCGCCCCTAGGGGCATGAATGAAAATAACCCATTGTCTATTTTTTTGAAATAACTCTTAAATCCTTTGTTCATTCAATACTTTTGTACCGTATGCACAATTTGCTTGTTATGTTTCAATACTAACATTATCGTTTTAATATGTTTATTTTCCGATCTCACTAATACACGTCATGCTTTACTTGGAGTGACCTCATAGGCCTCCTATATACCCCATTGAGAGACCCTATATCCTGATTGATCATTCACCATTTATATATATGTGTATATATATATATATGTATATGTGTGTGTATATATATATATATATATATATATATAATTTATATATGTGTGTGTATGTATATATATACACATATATCTCTTTTTACTGTTGCACCTATGTGACTTATGATAATAACCTCAACTTATATGGAACGCTCAATCACCTCACTGGCATTTTTACTCACTTCCAGGTTAATACCGGAAGTGACGCATGCGTCTCGGCGTGCGTTCCACAGAATGCATTAATAGGCTCCGATGTGAGGGTAATTCTACTATTAGTCCCCTCATGTGGCCCCTTTTGCTACAACAGCCCTATATGGTACCCCGTAAATTTAAACGAGTATTTAGATACTAGTCAGTCGGGCTACAAGCGTGACTCACTTCCGGTTAACACCGGAAGTGACGTTTGCGTGTCAGGACCCGGCGCAAGTGTGCTCCTTATATTAGCTCCCTCCTGTGATGCTATACTAAGACTGAGCATCCACTTTACTACTAAACTACATTAGCCCCATCACATTAAATCTCTACAAGCATTGTTATCCGGACACGCGACCCACTTCCGGCGGAACCGGAAGTGACGTTTGCGTGTCAGGACCCGGCGCGAATGTGCACCTTATGGTTACTCCCTTCTGCGATGCTATACTATGACTGAGCACTCCACTTCACTACAATTACATTAGCCCCATTACATTAGGATTTCTACCAGCATTGTATTCTGGCCACGCGACCTACTTCCGGCGGAACCGGAAGTGAGGTCTTTTGCGTTCCACCATGCGTTCCAACACGCCCCCAGTCATCTGGAAGGCGGGAATAGCACCATTCCTGGGTATATAACAGGGGCCTGTGAGGCATATCCGGTGCTCCAGTTTCCCTGCTCACTTTGATTTATGCTGCATTGCTGTCAGGTTGTATCTGATGCTGTATACCTTGAAAAAGGTCCCGGTGTGGACCGAAACGTTGGACATTTCCTGGAAAACTGTGAGACAAACTTTACAATAAATATTCACTTTTTGATTTTTTGAAAATCCATTTGGAGAGTGCTGTCTTTTCCACATAGTGGAAATACTGTTTGTTGTACTATGGGCCCAATCTTTTACGAGGTTGGACTCTGACTGGCACCCCACTATTTACTGTTATTAAGTGAGAGTGCAGGGACCCCCCACTATATATATATATATATATATATATATATATAAAAATATAAAAAAAAAATTTTTGTCTATATCATACATACATATATACACACACATACAATATATATCTCTGGTAAACAATAAAAATGTATATCCTTTTCTCGTAGTCCGTAGAGGATGCTGGGGTTCCATTTAGTACCATGAGGTATAGACGGGTCCACTAGGAGCCATGGGCACTGTAAGAGTTTAATAGTATGGACTAGCTCCTCCCTCTATGCCCCTCGTACTAGACTTAATCTAGAAACTGTGTCCGAGGAGACGGACATACTTCGAGAGAAGGAAATACACAGATACAGTAGTGGTGAGACTTACACCAGCTCACACACAACAAAAGGAAAGCCAAGCTAACCAACTTGAAACGATTCAGCAACGACTGAACCAATAATACTTAACCAAGTAACAATGCAGGAATACGAAGCACTGGGTGGGTGCCCAGCATTCTCTATGGACTACGAGAAAAGGATTTACTGGTAGCAGTGCCGAAACTAGGATTTCTGTCACCTGGGGCAAGACACTAATTCGGCGCCTCCCCCTAAAAAAAAAAAAGTTTGCCAAACCTGTCCTACAGATGGGTCCACGATTATCTTGACTAGTTTTCTGCACCTAGGCACAACATGATTTATTAGCATAAACCCTTCATCTATTGTTCTCAGCTGCAATGCAATACAGAGAACAATACAGCAGGGGATTAAGTAATTACAGCAGGGGATTAGGGCCCTCATTCCGAGTTGATCGCTCGCTAGCTGCTTTTAGCAGCAGTGCAAACCCTAAGCCGCCGCCCTCTGGGAGTGTATTCTAGCTAGGCAGAAGTGCGAATGAAAGATTAGCAGAATAACTCGAAAAAAATTTACTGCAGTTTCTGAGTAGCTCCAGACCTACTCCTAGATTGCGATCACTGCAGACTGTTTAGTTCCTGGTTTGACGTCACAAACACGCCCTGCGTTCGGCCAGCCACTCCCCGTTTCTCCAGCCACTTCTGCATTTTAGCCTGACACGCCTGCGTTTTTTAGCACACTCCCGGAAAACGGTCAGTTGCCGCCCAGAAACACCCACTTCCAGTCAATCACTCACCGATCAGCAGAGCGACTGAAAAGCGTTGCTCGCCCCTGTGTACAATTGCATAGTTTTGTGTGAAATTACTTGGCGCGTGCGCCCTGCAGCCCATACGCATGTGCAGAACAGCCGATTTTTAGCCTGATCGCTATGCTGCGAAAAACGGCAGCGAGCCATCAACTCGGAATGACCCCCTAAGTCCGACTGCCCAGTATCAGTTAAACCTATTAAAGGTCAAGATAAACGTGGACCCATCTGTATATTGTCTTGTAACTGCTGTTTTCTTGTTTGCCCACTTGATTATGTGCTGTGTAATGGGCGCTGTGGCTCCCTTGTGGCGCCATATAAATAAAAGATAATAATAAAATAATTATTAAAAAAATTATATACATATATATATATATATATATATAGTAAGAGGAGACTTGCTAGAATGTGCTCTGCTACAAAAATCCACCAACGACTGACTCCAGACTTGTGCAAAAACAGCAAATACCTTTTATTCAGGTAGCTCAAAAACAAAGATATACATAAAACAAAGATCACTGTCTTTAGTATAAACTACCAGGAAGGTTAGGCCCTGCCTCACTCCCTGTTACTTAATAAAGAACACTTCAGGTCCCGGCATCCTGACACTAGTGGCCCAGCCCTCCGGATCCCACTGTCCCTAGCAGGCCTATCACCTGGACACTAACTGCCTTCAGGAGCCCTGACTCATGGGAGAGACTCTGCTTTAAACCCAGCACCCAGGTGCTGGCTGATGAAGCAGCTCCTTGGGCTAAGAAACCTATAAGACCTGGTCTGGGTCAAATGGATAGGAACCTGGTCCACCCACACTTCCCATCCACCCCCAGGACCCTGTGTGTAGCTTACAGGTGGCAAAGTACCTCTCCTGCCACTAATATATATATATATATATATATATTGCAGAAAGAGGAGAAACTGTCCTAGTTGAAACTCCACCGTAGGAAACTTCTTGGATTCACACCAAGACACATACTTTTTCCAGATTCGATGGTAATGCTTAGACGTTACACCCTTCCTAGCTTGAAGCAGAGTAGGAATTACTTTGTTCGGAATGCCTTTCCGAGCTAAGATCTGGCGTTCAAACTCCATGCCGTCAAACGTAGACGTGGTAAGTCTTGATAGGCGAACGACCCCTGTTGTAGAAGTTCCTCGCGAAGAGGAAGAGGCCTCGGATCCTCCAGCAGTAATTCCAGAAAATCTGCGTACCAAGCCCTTCATGGCCAGTCCGGAGCAATGAGGATCGCCTGAACTCTTGTTCTTTTTATTAGTTTGAGAATCCTTGGGATGAGTGGAAGTGGAGGGAACACATACACTGACTGGAACACCCACTGAGTTATTAGGGCGTCCACCACCACGGCTTGTGAATCCCTTGACCTGGAACAGTACCTCCGAAGCTTCTTGTTGAGATGAGAGGCCATCATGTCTATCTGAGGTACACCCCATCGGCTTGTTATCTCTGCGAATACCTCCGGGTGGAGGCCCCATTTTCCTGGATGGAGATCGTGTCTGCTGAGGAAGTCCGCTTCCCAGTTGTCCACTCTCAGAATGAAGATTGCTGACAATGCCACTGCGTGTTTTTCTGCCCACAGGAGGATTCTTGTTACCTCTGACATTGCAGCTCTGCTCTTCGTTCCGCCCTGCCTGTTTATGTAGGACACCGCTGTGACGTTGTCCAACTGAACCTGAATGGCTTGATCTTGCAGAAGATGTGCCGCTTGTATAAGGCCATTGTATATGGCCCTCAGTTCCAGAACGTTTATTGAAATGAGAGATTCCTGACTTGACCACCTTCCTTGGAAGTTTTCCCCCTGGGTGACTGCTCCCCAACCTCTGAGACTCGCATCCGTGGTTAGAAGAATTCAATTCTGGATCCCAGACCTGCGTCCCTCGAGCAGGTGAGAAGTTTGGAGCCACCAGAGGAGTGAAATTCTGGCTCTTGGCGACAGGCGTATACGCTGGTGCATGTGGAGATGTGATCCCGACCACTTGTCCAGGAGATCCAGTTGAAGAACTGTGCATGGAATCTTCTGTACTGTAGAGCCTCGTAGGAGGCTATCATCTTCCCCGGAAGGCGAATGCAATGATGAACCGATACCGGGCTGGCCTCAGGACATCCCGGACCATTGATTGGATCACCAACACTTTCTCCACCGGTAGAAAAACCCTCTGCATTTACGTGTCGAGAATCATCCCAAGGAAAGGCAGTCTCCTTGTTGGCTCCAAATGTGACTTTGGAAGGTTCAGGATCCACCCGTGATCCCGAAGTCCAGCCAGTCAGCTGCTAACTGTCATGTGTTTGAAAAATGACAGTTGGTAGTTGAATGGCTGGAGCACCATTTATCATATGCAACGAGTTTTATCATTCATAGGCCCAAATGTATTAAGCTTTAACAAGAGAAAAAGTGGAGACCGATAAGAGCTTACACTGTAATAGCTGTGTTCGAAAAATGACACGTACTGATTGGCTGGTAGTTTATCTCTCTCCACTTTATCTCCAAGGCAGGGCTTGGAGATTATATATATATATATATATATATATATATATATAAAAAACATTTTTTGTCTATATCATACATACATACATATATGCACACACATACAATATATACCTCTGGTAAACAATAAAAATGTAAATTCTTTTCTCGTAGTCCGTAGAGGATGCTGGGGTTCCATTTAGTACCATGAGGTATAGACGGGTCCACTAGGAGCCATGGGCACTGTAAGAGTTTAATAGTATGGACTAGCTCCTCCCTCTATGCCCCTCGTACTAGACTTAATCTAGAAACTGTGTCCGAGGAGACGGACATACTTCTAGAGAAGGAAATACACAGATACAGTAGTGGTGAGACTCACACCAGCTCACACACAACAAAAGGAAAGCCAAGCTAACCAACTTGAAACGATTCAGCAACGACTGAAGCAATAATACTTAACCAAGTAACAATGCAGGAATACGAAGCACTGGGTGGGTGCCCAGCATTCTCTATGGACTACGAGAAAAGGATTTACTGGTAGCAGTGCCGAAACTAGGATTTCTGTCACCTGGAGCAAGACACTAATTCGGCGCCTCCCCCTAAAAAAAAAAAAAGTTTGCCAAACCTGTCCTACAGATAGGTCCACGATTATCTTGACTAGTTTTCTGCACCTAGGCACACATGATTTATTAGCATAAACCCTTCATCTATTGTTCTCAGCTGCAATACAATACAGAGAACAATACAGCAGGGGATTCAGTCATTACAGCAGGGGATTAGGGCCCTCATTCCGAGTTGATCGCTCGCTAGCTGCTTTTAGCAGCAGTGCAAACCCTAAGCCGCCGCCCTCTGGGAGTGTATTCTAGCTTGGCTGAAGTGCAAACGAAAGATTAGCAGAATAACTCGAAAAAAATTTACTGCAGTTTCTGAGTAGCTCCAGACCTACTCCTAGATTGCGATCACTGCAGACTGTTTAGTTCCTGGTTTGACGTCACAAACACGCCCTGCGATCGGCCAGCCACTCCCCCGTTTCTCCAGCCACTTCTGCATTTTAGCCTGACACGCCTGCGTTTTTTAGCACACTCCCGGAAAACGGTCAGTTGCCGCCCAGAAACACCCACTTCCAGTCAATCACTCACCGATCAGCAGAGCGACTGAAAAGCGTTGCTCGCCCCTGTGTACAATTGCATAGTTTTGTGTGAAATTACTTGGCGCGTGCGCCCTGCAGCCCATACGCATGTGCAGAACAGCCGATTTTTAGCCTGATCGCTATGCTGCGAAAAACGGCAGCGAGCCATCAACTCGGAATGACCCCCTAAATCCGACTGCCCAGTCTCAGTTAAACCTATTAAAGGTCAAGATAAACGTGGACCCATCTGTATATTGTCTTGTAACTGCTGTTTTCTTGTTTGCCCACTTGATTATGTGCTGTGTAATGGGCGCTGTGGCTCCCTTGTGGGCTGTGGCGCCATATAAATAAAAGATAATAATAAAATAATTATTAAAAAAATTATATACATATATATATATATATTTTGTAACAGGAGACTTGCTAGAATGTGCTCTGCTACAAAAATCCATCAACGACCGACTCCAGACTTGTGCAAAAACAGCAAATACCTTTTATTCAGGTAGCTCAAAAACAAAGATATACATAAAACAAAGATCACTGTCTTTAGTATAAACTACCAGGAAGGTTAGGCCCTGCCTCACTCCCTGTTACTTAATAAGGAACACTTCAGGTCCCGGCATCCTGACACTAGTGGCCCAGCCCTCCGGATCCCACTGTCCCTAGCAGGCCTATCACCTGGACACTAACTGCCTTCAGGAGCCCTGACTCATGGGAGAGACTCTGCTTTAAACCCAGCACCCAGGTGCTGGCTGATGAAGCAGCTCCTTGGGCTAAGAAACCTATAAGACCTGGTCTGGGTCAAATGGATAGGAACCTGGTCCACCCACACTTCCCATCCACCCCCAGGACCCTGTGTGTAGCTTACAGGTGGCAAAGTACTTCTCCTGCCACTAATAAATATATATATATATATATATATATATATATTGCAGAAAGAGGAGAAACTGTCCTAGTTGAAACTCCACCGTAGGAAACTTCTTGGATTCACACCAAGATACATACTTTTTCCAGATTCGATGGTAATGCTTAGATGTTACACCCTTCCTAGCTTGAAGCAGAGTAGGAATTACTTTGTTCGGAATGCCTTTCCGAGCTAAGATCTGGTGTTCAAACTCCATGCCGTCAAACGTAGACGTGGTAAGTCTTGATAGGCGAACGACCCCTGTTGTAGAAGTTCCTCGCGAAGAGGAAGAGGCCTCGGATCCTCCAGCAGTAATTCCAGAAAATCTGCGTACCAAGCCCTTCATGGCCAGTCCGGAGCAATGAGGATCGCCTGAACTCTTGTTCTTTTTATTAGTTTGAGAATCCTTGGGATGAGTGGAAGTGGAGGGAACACATACACTGACTGGAACACCCACGGAGTTATTAGGGCGTCCACCGCCACGGCTTGTGAATCCCTTGACCTGGAACAGTACCTCCGAAGCTTCTTGTTGAGATGAGAGGCCATCATGTCTATCTGAGGTACACCCCATCGGCTTGTTATCTCTGCGAATACCTCCGGGTGGAGGCCCCATTTTCCTGGATGGAGATCGTGTCTGCTGAGGAAGTCCGCTTCCCAGTTGTCCACTCTCGGAATGAAGATTGCTGACAATGCCACTGCGTGTTTTTCTGCCCACAGGAGGATTCTTGTTACCTCTGACATTGCAGCTCTGCTCTTCGTTCCGCCCTGCCTGTTTATGTAGGACACCGCTGTGACGTTGTCCAACTGAACCTGAATGGCTTGATCTTGCAGAAGATGCGCCTCTTGTATAAGGCCATTGTATATGGCCCTCAGTTCCAGAACGTTTATTGGAATGAGAGATTCCTGACTTGACCACCTTCCTTGGAAGTTTTCCCCCTGGGTGACTGCTCCCCAACCTCTGAGACTCGCATCCGTGGTTAGAAGAATTCAATTCTGGATCCCAGACCTGCGTCCCTCGAGCAGGTGAGAAGTTTGGAGCCACCAGAGGAGTGAAATTCTGGCTCTTGGCGACAGGCGTATACGCTGGTGCATGTGGAGATGTGATCCCGACCACTTGTCCAGGAGATCCAGTTGAAGAACTGTGCATGGAATCTTCTGTACTGTAGAGCCTCGTAGGAGGCTATCATCTTCCCCGGAAGGCGAATGCACTGATGAATCGATACCGGGCTGGCCTCAGGACGTCCCGGACCATTGATTGGATCACCAACACTTTCTCCACCGGTAGAAAAACCCTCTGCATTTACGTGTCGAGAATCATCCCAAGGAAAGGCAGTCTCCTTGTCGGCTCCAAATGTGACTTTGGAAGGTTCAGGATCCACCCGTGATCCCGAAGTAGTTGAGCTGAGAGAGCAATACTCTGCAACAGTCTCTCCCTGGAAGATGCAAAATGTCCCAACCATGGAGAGAGTACAACTCTAATCCAAGTTGGAGGATAACCCGCACCAAGATATGAATAATCCAAATGTTATAAGATTGGGATACCTTTTCAATAATATGTACCACTCTAACTAATGAGTGGATATCCTAGAAAGAAATTATCAAGGTCATTAAAGGTGCTACCTACTGATTTGGATTGAAGTATAGGGTCAAATCCCCAAAGAGAGGGGAAAGAAAGGAGAAATCAGTTACTAATGCGGTGCACACTACCCAATATACATATAATTTTAAAATTAAATTCTTTATTGTAAATTCATTAAAACCCCTGTAATATTCTCAAATATAGGCCAATTGCCACAATGGAAGTTTATTTATTTTGTGTATAATTAGATTGATTTTTTGGACTAATATTATCCTTTATTCAGAATCAAGCGAAGTATTTTAAAAAAATAGTAAGGAAAGTGAACAGAATAGAAAATAAAGTGAATAAAGATTAAAAACAAGGCTAGTGTGTCATGTTCATTGTGTACTATTGATATTGAATAGTCCTAATATGTATGGACCGTTTTGCTCTCTCTATGATATGCCAAAGCTAAATATTCACAGAGAGAGGTCTATGGGTGAACAATTTATAATAGACTTTCAAGAGGATGTAATACCAGAATACAGCATGACAAAATGTTACATGTCGTAATAAATATCGACATTTAATATTATATATCGTCTTCCAAATAGCTTGACATATGAGGGTTGCTGTATTACAAGAAATTATCAAGTATCTCTAGTAATCCTCCCCATAGGATGTAAAATACTATGCCTGCATCGTACTAATGCTTAAAGTGAGCACGTGTGTTTTGCTGTTATAAGTAAATCACATATAATGTGAACAACAGAAACACTAGACGTATGTCTGTTGGAATTCTTATATCCAGGTCATTCGTAACTATTATGAACGCAGACTGTCAATTCTTACTTGTGGTATTAATCATACGGTCTCGTATTACTAATGACTGTACACTGTTACTACGAGCAACTCACACCGTCAGACCGTTAATAGGCTGGGATAGTTCTAGTGTAATAGCACGTATGGTATAGCCAGAAATACCCTATTATATAACCATGTATTGGAATGTAATTTTAATAGTCAAGGCCACCGTCCCTCAGACAGCCTGCCGTGGTAGATCCTAATGACAGGGTGTCTAAGTATGCTCCGAAAATCTGCGAGATACAAACACTATCAGTTTGCTAGATACTTCTGTCACTGTATCACAGTAAAGTGCAATTACACAGGATACGTATTGGTACTTAATTTTTATGGTCACTGTGATATAATCAAAGATGCCGTGATAGGTATGTATTGTCGGATACCCGTGTATAATCTACGGCTGTACACGGCACCTCCGTAATCGAGTTATTAAGCTATTGCAGCCAATGCCGCAAGATTCACAGTGCCATCATAAAGATCTAACTTAACATATCACTGTGTACTGTGCAGCTGAATGGGCTGTTAAGCCGCTCGTCTGGTACGATGCTAAATACTGGCTATACCTATCTGCATAGTATAACCTATATCAAACGGTACATTGCATATCTTGGTCGGACATTGAGATTTGTTTTAGACACATAAAACACACTAGCTAATAGCCAATGCACATTTCGCTCCAGATATGGAATTATGTTCACTCCTTGCTTGCAGAGAAGGAACATCATCTCCGCCATGACGTTGGTGAACACCCTTGGCGCTGTGGAGAGGCCAAATGGTAAAGTCTGGAACTGATAGTGACAGTCCTGTAGTGCAAACCGTAGATAGGTCTGGTGAGGAGGCCATATCGGAATGTGAAGGTACACATCCTTGATATCCAGGGATACTAGGAATTCCCCCTGCTCCAGACCTGAGATCACCGCTCTCAGCGATTTCATCTTGAATTTGAATACCTTTAAGTAGGGTTTCAATGACTTTAGGTTCAATATTGGTCTTACCGAACCGTCCAGTTTCGGAACCACAAACAGGTTGGAGTAATAACCCTTGGATGTTAGGTAAGGTGGAACCGGAACAATGACATTTGTTCTTACCAACTTTTGATTGGCTTCCTGTAGGATAGTACTTTCTGTCAGCAAAACTGGTAAGCCTGAATTGAAGAATCTGTGAGGTGGGAGTTCCTAAAACTCCAGTTTGTACCCCTGGGCAACAATATCTGTTACCCAGGGGTCTAGGCAGGATGACACCCAGACGTGATTGAAATCTTTTAATCTCGCTCCCACCTGCCAGGCTGGGAGGTCCACAGTCATGCTGAAGATTTTGAGGAAGCAGAACCTGGTTTCTGTTCCTGGGAACCTGTTGGTGCAGGTTTTCTGGATTTTCCCCGACCTCCTCTAAAGAAGGTGGAGGGGCCTTTGGATTTTTTTAAATTTTGCGGTCCAAAAGGACTGCATTGAAGCAGTAGGATAAGATTTCCGAACCGGTGAAGCTGCGGGTGGGAAGAAAGGTCGACTTACCATGCAGTTGCCGTGGATATCCACGCATCCAGCACTTCCTCAAACACGGCCTGACCTGTGAAGGGTAGGTTCTCCACACTTTTCTTGGATTCCGTATCCGCAGTCCATTGGCGTAGCGAGAGTCCTCTGCGTGCCGAGACTGCCATGGAAGTAGCCCGTGCATTAAGCAGGCCCATGTCCTTCATGGCCTCCACCATGAAACCTGCAGAATCCTGTATATGACGTAAAAACAAGTCAATGTCACTCCTATCCATAGTATCCAATTCCTCTAGTAATGTGCCTGACCACTTTACTATAGCTTTAGAAATCCACGCACACGCAATAGTGGGCCTTAAGGCCACACCTGTAGTAGTGTATAGTGTTTTGAGCGTAGTCTCAATTTTGCGGTCAGCCGGCTCCTTTAGGGCGGTTGAACCGGGGACAGGTAAAACCACCTTTTTAGACAACCTAGATACAGCAGCGTCTACTATAGGTGTGTTTTCCCACTTCTTCCTGTCCTCTTCAGGGAAAGGAAAGGCAATGAGAATTCTTTTAGGGATCTGGAATTTTTTCCCAGAATTTCTCAAACAAAGAGTTTAACTCCCTAGAAGCGGGCAAGGTAAGTGAGGATTTCTTATTTACGGTAAAATAAGATTCCTCTTCCTACTCAGGTACCTTCTCAGTAATGTGCAAAACATCCCTAATGGCTTCAATCATTAGTTGCACCCCTTTGGGAAGGGATGCATCCCCCCCTTCCCCCTTGCATATCCCCATCACCATGCCCTGTATCAGAGTCGGTATCAGTGTCAGCTTGCATTATCTGTGCAACTGTACACTCTTGTGGGTATGTAGATGGGGTTTTTGACGAAGTAGTGGAGGCCGAATACTGCAAACCCTCCACCCTCCCTCAAAAACTGCATCTCTTTCTCAGTATGTGACATCCTTGTAGAAATTTGGGATATCATTCCCCTTAAAGAATCCACCCATGCGGGTTTGGGTTCGGAAGGCTGAGAAAGCATATTGCAGTCCTGAGTACATGGAATAGACTGCTCAGGAGAAGATAAACACTCTGCAGTGCAGGACACAGAGGGGCAGATGTATTAACCTGGAAAAGGCATAAGGAAGTGATAAGTGGAAGAGATCCTAACTGTTAATTTACATATTGGAGCTGATTGGCTGGTGCCTTTATCACCTTCACATATCACTGCTTTATCACTTCCTTATGCCTTCTCCAAGTTAATACATCTGCCCCACTGTCCTTAGACATGGTAATGTGGGATATACACACTTACACACAGGAAAATGTCAGATACAGTTTCCCCCAGAGTACCTTCAGAGAGTCACAGAGTATAAGGAGCCAGCCACACTGCACCCTTGTAGACAGTTATTATGATAAAAGACCGGCGCTTACTAACTATCCTTAATAGGGTAGTTAGTCCTGATATAACACTCCCCCCCTTCCTATAACACCCTGGTACCGTAGAGTACTGTTGGAGTGATGTGGAGGGCAGCGCTCCCTGTCAGCGCCCTGTCTGAATGATCTGCAAGGAGAAAATGGTGCTGGTGAGTGCTGGATCCGCTCTGAGAGAAAGCCCCCCCCTGTGATAGCGCGCTAATTCTTTATACTGGCCTGAGGATTCTGAAATGTTAACAGCGGGATTAGCCCCTGTTAACTAGCATGACCAGTGTAGGATTATGCGCTGGCCAAGGACGCCCCTGAAGCGCCTACATGTAGCATGTTGCTGAGCCTTCTAGGGGCGCAGCCTGTCAGAGCTGCGCTCCAACCCTTGTGCCGCCATACCTGCCGGCGACCCGCTAACCGGAACGCCGGCACTGTACTCACCACTCTTCTATCTTCTGGCTCTGTTAGGGGGTGGTTGCCGTGCTGCGGGAGTGAGCGGTCGTCTCGTGGGTTTGAGCGGAGTAGAGAACCATTAACTCTCCATTAAGTTGGTTCCTACTCCCCCCCTAAGTCCCACGAAGCAGGGAGGCTGTTGCCAGCAACCTCCCTGTAAAACATCAGACTTGAATTAAAAAAATAAAACTAAGAAAACTCCTAAGAGCTCCCGTAGCTGTGAGCGACTCCTCCAGGCACATTTTCTAAACTGAGTCTGGTAGGAGGGGCATAGAGGGAGGAGCCAGCCCACACTATTAAACTCTTAAAAGTGCCCATGGCTCCTAGTGGACTCATCTTTACCAGGGCCGGTTCTTGCCCTTGTGGCGCCCCGGGCAAAAGATAGGGGCGTGGCTTAATACGGGGCCTGGTCAGTCACGCCCCTATTTGTATACTTACTATACCCCGCTCCTGATTCCAGACCTCCGCCGGCGCCGCTCTTTTCCTCGGATCTATGGGAGAGACGTCAGTCATGACGTCTCTCCCATAGCACAGCATAGGCACTAGAGGTCAATTATGACCCCTAGCGTCTGTGCCACAATGCTGTGCGGTGCGCGATGACGTCATCGCGCACCACACAGCAAAGGTCCTCTCCCTGAAGGGAAACTAGACGCTTAGCGTCTGATTCCCTTCACAGCGGGGGGGGGGGGGGGCAGCGCCACGAAGGGAAACTAGACGCGTAGCTTCTGGTTCCCTTCTCACAGCAGGAAGGGGGGGGCACACTGCACAGTGGCGGATCTTGCCATGGTGCGGCGCCCTCCGGATGGTGCCGGCGCCCTCCGGAAGGCAGCGCCCCGGGCAAAAGTCCTGCTTGCCCGTGGCAAGATCCGCCACTGATCTTTACACCATGGTACTAAATGGAACCCCAGCAGCCTCTAGGACGTAAGAGAAAAAGGTTTTCAAAGAGTTAAACTCCCTGATGTTAGGGTCGGCTGCTCACTCAAGTTCCTGTGCATCAGCATGTAGATGGGGATGGCTCAGAAACCACAGTGCAGGGAGAAATGTTCTTTGCTTCACTAAGTTCACTTCATAATTCACCAGCAGCCAGGAACAGAAAGTGAAAGCAGAGTCAGCAGACATCCTGTGCGGAGGGAGTGAAACCCCTCCAGTGTGCTCTGCTGGGAGTGGGAAGGAGGGGACGAGATCAGCATGCGCACTAGAGCCTCATGCAGCCGGCAGCAGAGTGGGAAACGCTGGTGGATGGGGAGTCTCGTGCGGCTGATCCTCTCCTGTCGGGCAGTCAACAACCAACGGCTACAGGCTGCAGCTGGCGTTGTGTGGGACGCTCTGGCAGCGCTGGTGTGTACGGCCCAGGTGCCTGTGTATCGTCTCTGGGATCGCAGGCGGGTACGGCGTCAGCGCGTGATGTCATGACACACGTGACATCCGCACCCGCCGTGTCCCCCCAGGATCATGCGCCCCAGGCTGCTGCCTGATCAGCAATCAAGCCCTGCCTGGGGCCATGACACAACATATATGGATGCAGCTGTCAGTGTGCTACACAGACTCTTAGTGCAGGGGCGTTTTAAGAGAGGAGCGACCCCGTGGGCAGACTCCGGATGGGCCCCCTCCTCTGCACGGCACCGTAGACTCCGTCAATGTGCCGCTGTCTACTGCGTATACACAAGTGTCCAGAAACAAGGCGCCTACCATGGTCTGGAGACTAATTTCATAGTGCGCATGCGTGGAGGCCATTTTAGGACTGATTTTTTGCCGCAGCTTCAGCGCCTGTCGCGGGACTCCGGAAAGGTAAATATTAACAGCATGGGTGCGGTGTAGGCCACCCTGGACCCAGGGGCCCATGTGCACAGCACACATTGCACCCATGGTAGAAATTACAATGTCAGAAAACTGGGGAATACAGTAGTCTTTTCCTGTTAGGCCACGCCCCGTGCAATGAGGCTACTCCCCTTTTTTAGTGCACGCATGTTTCTCAGCCTACTACATTTTTTTTAAATATTGGGGGACGCATATTCACTGTTCGCAATGGGAGCCATATTGCCTCAAAACGGCCCTGCTCCAAGGTTTAAGTACATAGACCCCTAAATCGTTATTTCTGTGTTCTATAGAACATAATATGGTTACTGTACAGCAGAGGTGGAACTGCCGGAGGCAACAGAGTCAGCTGCCACCGGGCTCCAGCCTTGAAGGGGGCACCTCACCTGTACACCTATACGTTGTCCCAGGCAGCCAGCTTCCAGTCCAGTGCTAAGTATCCACCTCCTCCAGCTATTCTCCCCACCCCTCCCAGCCCATCACTCAGGTAGACAGAAGCTATACCTCCCAGACAGGGAGGGAGAATGGTGGTTCACAGTACGGGACTCTCTAGGGGCATATATCCCAGGCCCCTCTTCTTCAAGGGGCCATCTTGGATGATATCAGAAGAAGAACCAGGACTAGAAGGTGGCAGTGTTCCAAAAGGGGGCGGGACTATTCAGCCCTGATTCCTGCAGTGCCACAGTCCTCATTCCTTGACAGGTATGAGAATACTATATGTGTGTCTCTGTAACAGTGACGTGCGGTGAGGAAAATGGCTGGGGAGGCACTCCATGGGGTAAATTTACTAAGAATCGTATTTTCCCGTTTGAGGTCAAAGTTCAATCACGAATGGCATCGAAAGTGTAAATATGCAACCTTTTGATTTGATTACGACTAATTTACTAAGCTGCCGTATTCTGCATTTTCGGGTTTACCGATGTCGATGTCATTCGTTTTTTTAGGCAGTGTTTTACATGAGTGACTTGTAAAACACTGCCGACTTTAATACAATGAATCTCGGCCTGATCTGAGAGATCCGTGCTGGGCTTCATTGTGCCCCTTGTAAAAAAAAAAAAAAAGAGTTTAAATGTAAAAAAAAAATTGCGTGGGGTCCCCCCTCCTAAGGCAAACCAGCCTCGGGCTCTTTGAGCCGATCCTGGTTGCAGAAATATGGGGAAAAAATGGACAGGGGTTCCCCCATATTTAAGCAACCAGCATCGGGCTCTGC
>NC_086453.1:137693121-137703121 GCF_028390025.1 Pseudophryne corroboree
ACCGCAAAATACTCCTCTCCAACGCCCTTCTAGAGGAGTTTTTGACCTCCCCCGCTTCCAGGCCCCATCGCCTTGTCACTTTCAAGCTCAGAGACACGTAGGCCGGGAGGTATCCATGTCTAACTCGCAAACTCTTCACACCTCCACCTTCTAACCATGCATTGAGAAAGGGGGACATCCAGACTCTAAAGCCCTCTACCCATCGAGGAGGAGCCTCCAACTGGAAGCTTTCCAAATGTAATTTAAGGAAGGTCAACAAAAAGAATAGCACTGGGTTGACCATTCCCAGGCCTCCTTCCCTCCTCGACCTGTAGGTGACAACCCTCTTGATTAGATTCAGCCTATTTCCCCAGAGCATCTGGAAAAACAGAGCATAAATCCTGGTCCACCTAGATTCCGGCAAAAGGCACACATAACTGACATATAAGAAAATAGGGATCAGGAAAGTCTTAATAAGATCAACCCTTTCCCTGAGAGACAACTTCCATCTCTTCCAATGCACTACCTTCTGGTTGGCCTCATCCAGCCTAAGATCCCAATTTCGGGTGGCATAATCGCCCGGGCCAAATCTGATACCTAAAACTTTGATCTCCTGGCTTACCAGGGGGAGGCCATCCGGAAGGTCAAACTCATGACCCTCCTCCCCCATCCAGAAAACTTCGCTCTTATCCTGGTTGACCTGAGAACCCGAAGCCTCCGAGTACTCCTGGACAGCCGACATCACACCATCCGCCTCTGATGGATCTGACAAGATGACTGTGACATCGTCTGCATAAGCCACCACCCTTAAAGGACAACCCGGGCTCAGCAGGACCCCCCTTACAATGCCACCCTCCAGCCTTCTGATGAAGGGGTCGATGGCAAAGACATATAGGAGGGGGCTCAGGGGGCAGCCCTGTCTGACACCCGAATCCACTCCAAAGGTAGGGCCCACCCAACCATTAACCAGAGGGAAGCTCTCAGCTTGCCTGTAGATGATATGCAGCCAATTTACCACCCTCACTGGGAGGCCATACCATTCAAGTAGAGCCCACAGGTAGTCATGGTTAACCCTATCAAAAGCTTTCGACTGATCCAATGCCAGCAGGTACTTTCCCCATCTCTCAGCACGGCACCGTTCCACGGCCTCCCGGACGCCAAGGACAGCACTAAATGTGCTCCGACCCTTCACGGTACAGTGCTGTGAGGGGGAAAGCAAAAGCCCGGAAACTTCCATCAGCCTGGTAAAAAGCACCTTTGCCAGAACCTTCCTATCTGTATTAAGAAGAGCGATGGGGCGCCAGTTCTCAATACGAGACGGATCCTTTCCTTTAGAAAGCAAGATAAGGGCAGACAGTCTCATGGAAGGAGGGAGCAACCCCTCCCCCAGGCTCTCATTAAATACTTCCATAAGACGAGGGGCCAGGATGTCAGCAAAGGTCTTATAAAACTCGGAGGTTAACCCATCCGGTCCTGGGGCTTTCTTCATAGACAAAGAGTCTATGGCCATCCTGACCTCTTCCACCGTTATCTCACTCCCCAAGGAATCAAGAACACTGCCATGGCTCTCAAGCCCCGGAGTCTCCCTCAGAAACCGCTCCATCCTCTCTCTGATGAGTGGCTTCTCAGACAGAAGGTCAGAGTAGAAGGATCGCACAACTCCCAGAATGCCTTCCTTATCCTCACGAAGGACACCCCGGTCATCGCGCAACCCCCTCACCTCCTTACAGTTAACCGAGTTCCTGCAGCTCTGGTAGGGATCAGGCGAGTGGTATTTACCATAATCCCTCTCCAGAACCAAGGAAGCATACCGGTCATACTGGTACTCCTTCATCCGAGCTTTCACCCGGGAGATTTCCCCACCATCTCCCTGCTCAGAAATCAAGAGATCAAGTTTCTTCCTCAAGGCATGATAGATATTCTGCCTTACCAAGTTCTTTTTGGCTACAAGGTTGCGAAATAACTTGCGAGTTCTCTTTTTACATACTTCCCACCACTCAGACCTACTCCATCCAGCCTCCAACAGTGACTCCTGAGATTCAAAGAAGTCTCTGAAGGACTGTCTGATCTCTTCCTCCCTCAGGAGCTCAGAGTTCAAACGCCACAGGCCCCGCCCTTTCTGAGGGGATTCTGAGGCATTCAAGGATGCAAAGAGGCAAACGTGATCAGAGAATTCTACTGGCTTCAACTCAGGAGCCGAAGTTTTCGAATTCTCCTTAACAAAAAACCTATCTATCCTACTCCTACATCTACCTCTAAAAAAGGTGAAACCCGTGAGGTCTGGGGAGTGGCGAATATGCACATCCACCAGGCCTGCCTGTCTAACCATGCTATCTAAAAAAAGGGAATCATAGCCCAGGGTAGTCTTTGAACCCCCCCTGTCTTTTGGCCTAAGGACAGTGTTAAAATCACCACCAAAAACCACCTGCCGGGCCGAAAAAAGATATGGCTTTATCTCCCTGAAGAGACACTTCCTGTCCCACTTAGTTTGGGGACCATAAATATTTATAAGCCTCAGGTCATGCCCCTTCAGATTGACATCCAAAATCATACACCTGCCTACCTGTAATTCAATGACCCGCTGGATGTTTACCATGCCGGTAAAAAGAACCGCCAACCCACCGTACGGCTCGGTCGCAAGAGACCAATAGGAGGGACCGCGTCTCCACTCAGCTTTCGCCTTGTGAAGATCGGCAAGTCGACCTACCCTAGTCTCTTGCAAAAATAAAAAATCAACCACAAGCGTGTTGAAAAAAATAAAGGCCATGTGACGAGCACGTTCTGACAGAATAGAAGCCACGTTAATAGTGGCAAATCTTATGGGCTGGGGAGCCATCCTTCAGGGCTGTAGAAGTAGGACTCAGCTCACTTCTTCTTTACTTGTTTTTGGGACTCTTCATCTGATGACCCCCACCTCTTCATGCTCACCCCAGCCGGCAGAGAGTCACCTTCCAAGAATACTTCCTCATCCGAGGAAGAGCCCTCATCAGGCACAGGGGAGGAAGGAACCATAGCAATATTACCATCTTCAAGAGATATATCAACCACCCCACTGGGGCAACCATTAGAAGCACCCAAACCCCCCTCAGAACCTAAAGGGTCTGGAGCACCAGAGGTGGGAAGAACCTCCAACACTGTAGGAGCTACGGAAAGAGGCTGACAAGGATCTCCCATTCCAGTCCCCTGCACAACAGCAGGTACAGAACCAGGGTTAGGAAGGGAAGGGGAGGCCCCCACCTCCTTATGGGTCAAATTCTGCACCGCAGGAGCTAACTCCTCTACTGTCATCACAGTTTGACTAACCTTCCCCTCAACCAAGAAATCCTCCAACTTGCTAGAAGCCACCCCTGCTACTTTCCTCCTCTTTCCCTTATCCTTGTTCTTACCCTTACCACCTCCTGACCCCGAAGCCACCTGGTAGGGGGACGTAGCATGAGATGAAACCTTCCTCCGCCTCATTACTCTGGTCTGCAATACCAAATCCCCATTATCAGTCCTAACAATCTCCCCTTCTTCGTCCTCCTCCTCACTTAAGAATGCCCCAAACCGGTTTGACAAAATAAGATCATCACCATCCCTTTTACCCCTACCTCTTCCTCCTCTCCTGGACCCAACAACCAACCTAAAAGGCTCAACCTCAGCTTTCCCACCACCTCCGAAAGAACTTCCCCCAGCAACCTCACTCGAGACACTCAAAACAGAAGATGTTGCTACCACCTGGGCAGCTGCCAGAGGCAACACAGGTGCCTGGCGATCATCTTCCTCTACCCTCTGTGCTACCGCCCCCATCTCTTCATCTAACATGGAATTATGGAAAGCCATTCCACATCTACTAAAAGTATGCCCCTCCACTCCACATAAATTACAGACAATTTTCCCACAGTCACCAGCTAAATGGCCAAGCGCATTACATCTGGAACATTTCAATACAGGGCAGTCACGACTTAAATGTCTGAAATCCCCACAGCGGTGACACATTCTGGGTTGACCTGGGTAGAAACATTGTATACGGTCACGCCCAATGTATGCCGCTGAGGGGATGTGCACCCCATTTCTAAGACGGACCTTCCCTTCCCATGCACCCCCCCATACATCCATTTCACCTGGGGCTTTAGACAATGGGGTGACCATGGACTCCGTAAACCGTGACAACCAATAGGCCAGGTCCACACTACTGACAGACTCGTTTCTTACAAGAATGGTGACCTTCACAACCTCCTTCCTTGTAATAGCGAATGCCTTGTAGTTTACCCATGGCTCTAAGTTCTTTACAGCCCCCCACATACTCCAAAAAACCTGCAGGCCATTGTACACCTCAAAACTTAAGTCAAAATCGGGAGACCCCACAGGATGGATGCAGGCAAAGAGGTCACTAGGCTTAAACCCCATGCTAAACACCGCCTTCAAAAACTCCGACCTTGAAGGGGGCGATCCCTCACCCACCCACTTTAACTGGACCGCGTTACGGCGCTTAGCCATTTGGCCACCACTATTAGGGAGCCCACCCCCACCCAAATTACTAACAGGAGGCCTATCCGACACTACCTTAGCATAGGAAGCATTCTCAGGGACAACCACAGCGGGCTGAGCCACATTTTGCCCAGTGGTCAACAGAGGGGACTTCTTGGTATTCAATTCAGATGCAACAGGTGGAGGCATAGCTGGAACCTGGCCAGACCTATCCAAACCACCAGTATCACTACCCATATCCGCACCCCCCACAGGGCTAATACTAGCACTATTTTTCTTCTCCAAAGGGGAAAGTGCACCCCAAGCTCTGACTGGGACTTCCAAATCCCCAAAAATGGTCTCTACCAAATGCCTCTTGGGAACACTTAGATCTGATTTGTCAAGCGCCGGCATACCCTGCGCAGACTTAGATAAATCAATCTTAGGCAATAGCACAACAGCATTTCTTTTAAGCACAGCCTTACTTATACCCGGGTCTGCTTCATCGGCAATGCCCTTAGAGGAGGCACCTGGTAACGCCTCAGCATCATGCCCAGGCCCAATGCTATATGCAGGCTCAATGTCCCCAAATGTCTTTGTCACAACTGGCATAGTAACCTCCATTCTCTCCTCTGCAGCAGGGATCTGTAATGCACATGACTCATCACCCTCCAGCTTCCTAATGGCTGAGTATGTCGGATCCTCTCCCTCTACTTCTGATGCAGGGCGCTGAGCTTCACAATTCGGAGGCAATTCTGCACTTAAAGCACTTTGGGACTGTAAGGCAACATTGAGCTTCTCACTGACACTTTTCAACTTCTCCTCCAACTCCATTACCTCTGCAGTAAAAATAGCACGGTCCCTGCTAAAAGCACTATTGCGCTTTTTTTTCTTAATTGTAATCCATTTCTTTATCCTCTGGACCTCTTTCTCCAAGTCTGCAATGCACACAGGCACTACAGGGGGACCTGAAGACTCCTCCTCAGCAGTTTGGGGTGCTGCAACTTCTCCCATAATACAAGAAACATCCACAGAGTCAGATATTAATGATGCAGACATCTTATCCTCATCATGGGGAGGTTTCACTCCAACAGTCTCAGCAGACACCCCTACAACAGTACCTTGTGAAAGGCACTGATCCATTGCACCCACATCCATGTCATCTGACAGTGTACTAACCAGTGTTTGGTGCACCAGCCCCTGGCAAACAGCATCATTCTCAATCACTGTACCTTCAATATTGGCTTCCCCCACAGCAGCCATCCTGGATTCCAACATCAGCATTCCCTGTGTGTGCACCTCTTCCACTGCTGATTGCACACTTTCCACACCTGCTGGGAAAAGCAGCACCGGACTACTGCTCACCGGGCCACATGCTGGCTCCAACTGCACCTCTGCAACAGACTCCTTCACAGCAGAAGGGGGGGGTAACATACTCGGGGGTATTAGCTGCCTTCCGCTTGGCAGCACCAAAGCTACCCCAGGTACTTCGGCACATACCTTTTGGGGCTTTCCCAATGGTGCACCCGGCTCCACCGGATTACTGACCTGTGCTTCCACCTCCTCCAGACTTTGCAGCAGGTCTGTGTATTCGTTTGCTGCATGCAAACACTCTTTTTCCATAACATTTTCAGCCACCTGCCTTTCTGATGGTATTAAATGGGGACCAGGGCCAGGTCCCGGCAGGGGCCCCTCCAGACCACCTTCCCCAGGAGGGTCCATGGCTTTGGGGGAAAAATCCCCGGGAATACTTGCTAGAAACCAAGCTTTCTCTCCCTTCTAGTGCAGAGCTCTGACACACCTCCTTCCACCGCGGCTGCTGGCACCAGACTTGCCCTCCAATGGGTCCTCGTTAAAGGATTTAAAGTGTACTCATTCCAATTACAGGGCCTCGAAAGAGTCCTGTATTGTTATTTTTCGTCACTACCTCCCCGAGTCGGGAGTGGGTAATTTGCGCGCCTGCTGCCTTCCTTGGATGTGGTAGCCGTTTCTCAGGCTCCCTCTCCGGAATCGAACCCTGATTCCCCGTTACCCGTGGTCACCATGGTAGGCGCAGAAAGTACCATCGAAAGTTGATAGGGCAGACATCCGAATGCGTCGTCGCCGTCACGGGGACGTGCGATCGGCCCGAGGTTATCTAGAGTCGCCAGAGAGGCCGGGGGCGGCGGGAGGCCGGGGCCGACCCGCCGGGAACCCCCGGATTGGTCTTGGACTGATAAATGCACGCATCCCTGGGGGTCAGCGCTCGTCGGCATGTATTAGCTCTAGAATTACCACAGTTATCCAAGTAACGGGGTCGAGCGATCAAAGGAACCATAACTGATTTAATGAGCCATTCGCAGTTTCACTGTACCGGCCGTGTGTACTTACACGTGCATGGCTTAATCTTTGAGACAAGCATATGCTACTGGCAGGATCAACCAGGTAGCTCTCGGTATCGGCCGGCGCGCGCCCGAACGTCGGGGGGGGCCGCGGCGCGCGCCGTCTCGAAAGCGGCGGGTCCGCCGGACCGGGCTTTCCGTCCGCCGGCGCACTGCGGCGGGGCGGACCGGGGCGGGTCTCGAGCCGAGCGGGCGCTCGGAAAAGATGGGGACGGGAGGAGGACGGCCGTCCCGGTCGGGCCGATTGGGAAGCTCGGAGTCAGAGTGGACGGCGGGGCCCGGCCGCCACCGCGCCGTCGGGCGGACACCCCGGGGAGGGGGGACGTCACCACGCTCGATTTCGCCTGTTTTCGCCTCACCCAACAACCTGTTCGCTAGGAAACCGGTGCAAGCCGTCCTGGGGGGTGGTTTTTTTCGCTGGGACGGCAGCAACTGCCCCCAGCCCCACCTCATCCCGATCTACGCCTGACAGGTTTCATCTTGTCCCGGGGGGGTGAAAGGGTGTAAAGAGGTTCCATCTCGCGGGGCTCCGTCGCCCTTCCGGGATGCCGCCGCCTGGCGCACGGGCGACCGCAGCTTCCGCCGGCTCCCTCCGAAAAGCGCCTCCCGCTCTCCCTGCGTCATCCTGGACGGTCTCGCTCCGAGTCTGCGCTTCTCTCTCGCCCTGCCGCCAGACTCGGCTCCTCTCCCGCGCTCTCTCTCTCTCTCTGACCTCCGCCCCGTCCGGCCCTCCCGTCCGCGGCGGGGGAGGCCCGGCGGGCGAACCCTTCCGTGCGGCCGCCTCGCCGGAGCGGGGGCGGCGCGCAGGGCCCTCTCCTGGGGCTTGCGAGGAGCGGCCGTCGGGGCTGGCCGCGTCCTCGGATCTCGATGCGACGCTCGTTCGGTTCCTGGGAAATCGTGTGCTCCGCCGGGGTCCGGGGGCGAGCGCCCTTCGCTGGGCGAGGGGGACGCTTCCCCGGCACCCCTGGCGGCGTCGGACGCCTGCGGGTGCCGGCGGACGGAGCAGACCGCGCCGCACGGGGTACGGGTGCGGGGCCCGCCCGGCTCCGGAGACCGGAGCGCTCGGGCGGACGCCTGGGGACCGGACGCCCTCTCCGGGCGGAGGGGTTCCGGGCGCGCCGTGGGCAGAGGGAGGGTCGGGTTCGCCTGGAGCCGGCCGAGACCCCTGGGTTCCGGCCGAGCGATCGTCCCTCCCCGCCGGGGCGCGGGGTGCCACATCGATCGGGTTGCGGAAATGGGAGACGTGGGGCCCTTCTCTCGCGTCAACCGCAGCCCTCCGTTTTCTCTTTTCCGGCTTGACTCTGTTCGCCACCTGTGATGCTCTCTGGCCGGTTCCCTCGGGCGTAGCGGGACGGGCGGCGCGCGCGACGCTCTCGCGGAGCGTCCTCCGACGCTTCCCCGGGCTCCTGGAGCCGCCTCCCGGCCCGAGGGGTGCCCGTCCGCACTCATCGGCTGAACTTCCGCGAATTGCAGTACCCGATTCGGCCCGCCGGGGGGCGCTGCCGCCGGGGGAAGAGGGGGACGGGCCGGGCCTGGCGCCGGGCTCCGCCGGACGCCCGGCGCTGCCCCGTCTCGGCCTCGGAAGGGGGAGTCGGGGGAACGGGAGGCCGGGAGTCCCGGAGAGAGAGAGAAAGAGAGAGAGAGAGAGAGAGAGACCTCCGCGGTTCCGCCTTCGACCGCCGGGGGGCGCCGCGCACCCGTCCGCACGGGCCCGTCCCGGTGGCTCCCGGCAGGGCTCTCCCAGGGCCCCGGTCCGGGAGCCCGACTGCGTCCGCTCTCCGCTTCCAGAGAGGAGGCTGTTGGACGGGGAGAGCTGGTACCGGGCTCCTGGAGCCCTGCCTGGGCAGCCTATGGAAGGGAGGGAGCCCTGGCCCTGCTGCTCTCCGAGCTCCGGCCCTGCTGCTCTCCGAGCTCCGTGCCTGCTCTGCCACGGGTCCTTTCGCAGGAGCTCCAGGGAAACGGGCTTTTCGGCCCCTGACAGAGTCCCGGCTCTCTCGCTCGCCTCGTTGGTACCTACTGATCCGGCGGAGGTGTTCTCCGGCGGGTAGCGACACGGACGGCCGAGGGCGCGCTTCACCCAGGCTTCAACCATCTCCTCCCCGAGCCCCTGGAAGTGCAGCTGGGCCGCGGGCGCCCCGGTCCGCACTCATCTGCGAAACTTCCACAAATTGCAGTACCCGATTTGGCCCGCTGGGGGGCGCTGCCTCCGGGGGAGAAGGAGACGTGCCCGGCCCGTACGTCGGGCTCCAACGGATGCCCGCCGTGGACCCTTTATAGGCCCCATCCTGGTCCTGCCATGCTGTTATCGGAGCTCCACGGCTATCTTGTCACTAAACCTTTCGTTTGAGCTCCAGGGCTTTTTGCTTTTTGTAACCCGGTTCCTGGAGCCCTGCCTGGGCAAAATCGGATGCAAGAAGGCCCTGCCCATGCTGATCTCTGAGCTCCGCGCATCTTCTGTCACGGGTCCTTTCGCAAAAGCTCCAGGGAAACAGGCTTTTCGGCCCCGGACAGAGTCCCGGCTCTCTCGCTCGCCTCGTTGGTACCTATTGATCCGGCGGAGGTGTTCTCCGGCGGGTAGCGACACGGACGGCCGAGGGCGCGCTTCACCCAGGCTTCAACCATCTCCTCCCCGAGCCCCTGGAAGTGCCGCTGGGCCGCGGGCGCCCCGGTCCGCACTCATCCGCGACACTTCCGCGCTGGAGTCCGACGCTCGCCGGCCGCGTCCCCCGGCCCGCGGGGGCCCGGGGGGAGGCCCGACGCGTGCGGGGGGAGGCGGCGGGGGCGCCCCCGCGCCACCCGACGGCGCCCCCCGGTGGCCAGAGGCGGCTCGGAGCGAGACGATCGGGGGGGGGGGGGGGGGGGGGGACGGCGGCGCGTGACCCGCCCCGGCCCCCTTGGCCCAGCGGACGGGCAGGCGGCTCCCGGGCGACCCCCCCGATCCCCGCCGCGGCGCCCCCCGGTGGCCGCCTGACGCCACTGCGGGGGGTGCAGATTCCGTGTGTCCTCTCGGATAAAAACAAAAGAACCGATTCCCGTCGGGCGAAAGTAAGTGGGACGCAGGGCCCCGGGCCCCGACGGTGCGCGCGCGCGGCGCCCCCCGCTGGCCGGTCGAAGGGATGACAAAAAAAAAATGAAAAAAATTTCAAAAAAGCACTCGCCCCAAACAGACGAAAGGTACCCGGTCCGCCCGG
>NC_086453.1:137713121-137723121 GCF_028390025.1 Pseudophryne corroboree
AGAAAATCGGGATCAAAAAGGTTTTGATAAGGTCCACCCTTTCCCTGAGAGACAGTTTCCATCTCTTCCAGCTCTCAACCTTCCTGGCGGCCTCATCCAGCCTTAAATCCCAATTTTGAGTGGCATAATCACCTTGGCCGAAACGAATGCCTAAAATTTTTATCTCTGGGCCAGCCGGGGGGAGATCATCCGGAAGGTCAAAACCAGAACCCTCCTCCCCCATCCAGAAAACTTCACTCTTCTCTTGGTTTACCTGGGAGCCTGAAACCTCCGAATACTCCCTGACAATTGCCACAACCGCACCTGCCTCCGCCTCATCAGACAGAACAATTGTGACATCGTCAGCATAGGCCACCACCTTCAACGGACATTCCGGGCTCAGCAGGACCCCCCTTACCGCATCACCCTCCAGTCTCCTTACGAACGGGTCAATGGCAAAGACATATAGGAGGGGACTCAGCGGGCAGCCCTGTCTGACCCCCGAACTCACAGCGAAAGCCGGACCTATCCAACCATTGATCAGAGGGAAGCTTTCAGCTTGCCTGTAGATAGCACGCAGCCAATCAACCACCCTCACTGGGAGGCCATACCAATCCAGTAGGGCCCACAGGTAATCGTGATTAACCCTATCAAAGGCCTTCGATTGATCCAAAGCCAGAAGATACTTTCCCCACTTGTCAGCACGACACCTCTCAATGGCCTCCCGGATGCCAAGGACAGCACTAAAGGTGCTCCGGCCCTTGACAGTACAGTGCTGAGAAGAGGAAAGCAACAGCCCGGAAACTTCCATCAGCCTATTGAAGATGACTTTTGCCAGAATCTTCCTATCCACATTCAGAAGAGCGATGGGGCGCCAATTCTCAATGCGGGTTGGATCTTTACCTTTAGAGAGCAAGATAAGGGCAGATGACCTCATGGAGGGAGGGAGCAAGCCCTCGCCCAGGCATTCATTAAAGACCTCCGTGAGACGGGGGGCCAAAAAATCGCTAAAAGCTTTAAAAAACTCGGAGGTTAACCCATCCGGACCTGGGGATTTTTTAACTGCCAAAGAACCAATGGCCACTCTCACCTCATCCACCGTTATGTCACTCCCCAAACCATCAAGCGCACTGCCGTGACTCTCAAGCCCCGGAGTCCCCCTCAGAAATCGATCCATCCTCTCTCTGTCAAGCGACCCCCCAGACAAAAGGTCAGAGTAGAAGGAGCGCACCACACCCAGAATGCCCTCCCGCTCTTTCTGAAGGACACCCTGAGCATCGCGCAACCCCCTCACCTCCTTTGCACTGACCGAGTTCCTACAGCTCTGAAAGGGATCCGGCGAGTGGTATTTCCCGTAATCCCTCTCCAGAACCAAAGAAGCATACCGGTCGTACTGATACTCCTTCATCTGGGCTTTCACCCGAGAGATCTCCCCACCATCTCCCTGCTCAGAGATCAGGAAATCTAATCTCTTTCTCAAAGCCTGATAGGTATTCTGACGTACCAAGTTCCGTTTGGCTACGAGGCTACGAAAAAAACTGCGAGTCCTTTTCTTACATACCTCCCACCACTCAGACCTACTCCAACCAGCCTCCAATAAAGACTCCTGGGCTTCAAAGAAGTCCCTGAAGGACTGTCTGACCTCATCCTCCAGCAGGAGCTCAGAGTTCAGGCGCCACAGGCCCCGCCCCTTTTGAGGAGTTTCCGAAGCGTTCAAAGATGTAGACAGGAAAACGTGATCGGAGAACTCTACTGCCTTCAGCACAGGTGCCGAAGTTTTCGAGCTTTCCTTAACAAAAAACCTATCTATCCTACTCTTGCATCTACCTCTAAAGTAGGTGAAACCCGTGAGATCTGGTGAATGACGAACGTGTACATCCACCAAACCTGCCTGACTAACCATACTTGCTAGAAAAATGGAATCATAGCCCAGAGTAGTTTTTGAGCCTCCCCTGTCCTTAGGCCTAATGACAGTGTTGAAGTCACCACCAAAAACCACTTGCTGGGCCGTAAAAAGATATGGTTTTATCTCCCTGAAGAGACATTTCCTATCCCATTTAGACTGCGGACCATAGACATTTATTAGCCTTAGGTCATGTCCCTTCAAGTTAACATCCAAAATCATACATCTGCCTACTTGGAGCTCAAAAACCCGCTTGATGGTTACCATGCCAGTAAAAAGCACCGCCAACCCACCGTACGGCTCGGCCGCAAGAGACCAGTAGGATGGGCCGTGCCTCCACTCACTCTTTGCCTTGTGGAGGTCCGCCAGCCCGCCTATCCTTGTCTCCTGCAAAAACAAAAAATCAGCCTCAACCGTGCCGAAAAAATCATAGGCCATATAACGAGCACGTTCGGACAAGATAGAAGCTACATTAATGGTAGCAAACTGTATAGGCTGGGGAGCCATCCTTCAGGGTTATTGCAAGTAGGACCCAACTTACTTCTTCTTTACCTGTCTTTCGGAATCCTCATCTGAGGAACCCCATCTCTTAGCACGGATTCCCGTCGGCAGGCATTCCCCCTCCACCACGACCACCTCTTCCTCAGAGGAGGCACTGCCCGGAAGAAAGGAGCCAAGCGAACAGGGCACCACACTAACATCTGACACCCCTGTTTGACCAGAGGCAACCTTAAGCACCTGAAGGGGTTGCGGATCAGGAGGATCAGGTGCAGGCAAAACCAAGGGGTCAGGAAAAGCAACCACAGAAGATGCACCTCCAACCACCAATGCATGAGAGACCATACTCTGAGCCACCCGAGCCTCTGGGATCCTGCCCCGCACGACAGGCACAGGGGAAGGGACCGCTACCCCCAAAGAGCTTTGCCCTAAAGTCGGAGCCATGCTCTCCACTGTTAGGTTTGCTGACTGAGCCCTTCTGCCACCCACCATGAAATCCTCACGTGAAATACCTGGGCCATCTACGTCCTTCTTCCCCTTCCCTTTCCCCTTGCCCTTACCACCCTGCACCATATCCTCACGGTAAGGGGATGATCCTTTCACTTTGACCCTGCGCCTACGCATAACTCTCTGCTGCAGGACCAGGTCACCATTCTCGGTTCTCACTATCTCACCATCCGCCTCATCCTCAGAGGTCAAAGCATTGAACCTGTTCGATAAGACGAGACCCTCCGACCCCTTGTGCTTTTTAGCACCACCTTTCCCCTTCACCACCAACTGGAAAGGCTCCTCCACCACCACCTGCACCTTTGGAACACCCTGGCCCAGAGGTTCCATTTCAACACTGCCACCGGGAGTCTGCACTGAATCTATACCGCTAACCTTTGCAACCTCAGCCACCTCTATTGGTACCACCACAGGAAGGGGGGGAAGGACACCAACCCGACCAACCTCCACTTCTGCTCTCCTGGTCACCTCCACCAGCTCCTCATCCTGCGCTGTATTATGGAAAGCCGAGGGGCAACGGCTGAATGGGTGACCCTCCACACCACACAAATTGCAAATAATGCCCTCGCAGTCCCTCGCCAAATGACCCACACCATTGCACTTGGAGCATTTTTGCGCGGGGCAGTCCTTGCTAATGTGGCGAAAATCACCACATCTGTGACACATGCGAGGCTGACCCGGGTAAAAACACTGAATCCGGTCCCTGCCAATGTAGGCGGCCGACGGGACATGGACCGCATGTCTCAACCGAACCTTGGCCTCCCAAGCACCGCCCCACACCTCCAACGACCCAGGGGCCTTGACCAGGGGGGTCTGCAAGGAGTCAACATATCGCAGTAACCAAAAAGTTAGATCAACCACACTTATTGACTCGTTTCTGACCAAAATTGTTACCTTTACTGTGTCCTGACGGGTGATTGCAAATGCCTTGAACTTGCACCAATACGTCAAATTTTTATAGACTGGCCAGTAGGACCAGAACATCTGTAGACCGTTATAGGTCATGAAACTGAGATCAAAATCCGGTGTTCCCACCGGATGAATGCAAGCGAAAAGATCATCCGCCTTAAAGCCCATCTTGAAGAATTCTATTAGAAAGTCAGTACGAGACGGGGGGGTACCTTCACCCATCCACTTGAGCTGCACCGCATTGCGGCGCTTCACAGGCTGCCCACCACCACTAGAGACCGGTGCAATCCTAGACCTGCCACCAGGCACATCCGTCACCACCTTGGCATAGGAGTTATCTGATCCTGAGACCACCACCGGAGCCACCACCGGAGCCACCACCGCACCTTGCACCGATTTACCACCACCACCTTGCATCGGTATACCACCACCAACACCACTAGAGGAAGCAAGAACACCACCACCACCAACAGACCGACCTAAGGCTTGCCCCTGCGCAACCACTTTCTTCTGTTGCTCCGCCAACAGTGCCAGAGCTGGTCTGGCTCTAAGCGGAATCTCCAGACCCCCATATATTGAGTCCACTACAGCCATGTCCTGAACACCCAGCACCTCCTTATTCAGAGCTGGCAGACCTTGGGCCAACCTATCCCTGACCACACTGCAAACATTCTTAGTTACACCATTGGACAAAATTCCATCAGCTGCTGGGGGAACATCCTCAGTACCCACCGCAGATGGCTTCGACGGCGGCACCTCCTTCCCTTTAACAGCAGAAATATCAGAGACCCTCTCTAACTCCAGAGGGGTCATCACAACGCTGCAAGGCCTTAAAGCAACAGTCTCACACAATAGTTCTTTCTCAGGTAACTCTTCCTCCAACACCCGAATCTGAGCGTAGAAGGGGTGCTCCCCCTCCACCACCTCCATCACCTCAATGTCCTGAGCCACCATGTTAGGCGGCAAGTCCACACTCAGAGCCACCTCCGTTGACTTTGCTTTAATAGCAGCCACCACAGACTCAAGGAGACACTGCTTACTCCGCAACTTCTCCTCAATCTCCTCCAAGTCTTTGGTAATGGCAGGCCTGTCCCTACTGTAGGAAGTATTACGCTTCTTTCTCTTCGCCGCAACTACCCTCGTAAGTCTTGCAATTTCCGCCTCAAGCTCGGCTACCGAAGCCTCTGCGCTCGATGGGTCCGCCACACCTTGCGACGCATCAGGCACATGTGACATGGCCATCCCTGACTGCATTGGCGGTGAAGGACAACACTCCGAGGTCTCACCCGACGGACTGACATCACCATCCACAGCAGGCGCAGAAACTTCCACAAGCATGTCAGGCTCCTCTTGACACTGCAGCGCTAAATCCTGCACCGCAAACTCAGCCGCGCCAGGGTCCCTGCTTGGCACCCCGTCAGATCCAGAGGACTGCAGATCCCCCCCAAGGGTCACCCCCACCTTCTCCTGCGGAATGTCCCCATATGCAGCAAGCTCCACACACATAGACTCAGCAGATCTTTCTTCAATGCAGGCAGCACTACATATATCAGCTCCAGCAACATCCACCATCTGAACAACTGGGGACATAGAGACATCCATCACTGTACTTTCAGCATTTGGATCCAAATCGCCAGGACCCCCACCACCTTCAGCCACAGATGGCAGAACACTTGCAGCCACAGAGGGGGCTAGAACAGAGATGCCAGTAGCACCTGGCAGAGCGCCTGCAGCCACCATCCTTAACACAGGGTCCACTATGTCAGGGGCAGCACTATCGACCAAGTCCCCAGTAACACACTCCAGACCCCCACCAGACACACCTGCTGCCTCCATTTTAGAAGCGGGACCCGCAGGTGTAGATGAAATAGGCACATGAACAGCTTGCCCCTCACAGTCCTGTCCCCCCACAGCCCCAAACATGGTACTCACGTCACCCACGGCTGTCAGGGGGGGCTGGGAACCAGCACTAGTCTCTGGCTGCAAATCCTCCTTAAGCTGCACAGACGACGCCAGGGGGGGGGGCAACTTGCACGGGGGAATTAACTGCCTTCCACTAGGCAGAATTGCATGAAACTTGGTAGGCTTGTTCAGATGTGTTGGAACTTCACTCGTGTGAATTTTCAGCCCGATAGTCCCTTGGCCCACGGAGATAGACTCCTCCAAACACAGTTTCATATCTGTTAAATCCACGGCTGCCATTTTGGGACACACTGCAGCAGCATCAGGCACAGGCTTGTTGCAGACTTTATCCTGCTTTTCCACACTTTTCCCTGGATTTAAGGACATATCCAGGGGCTCCTCCAACTCCTCTCCCCCTGGGGAGTCCATTTCCACTGGGGTGGCCCCCCAAAAAATGCTCCAAACAGGCTTTTCCACACTGATTTGAAGAGCTCCTCTCACACCTCACCGCAGCTGCAGGCACCAGACTTGCCCTCCAATGGGTCCTCGTTAAAGGATTTAAAGTGTACTCATTCCAATTACAGGGCCTCGAAAGAGTCCTGTATTGTTATTTTTCGTCACTACCTCCCCGAGTCGGGAGTGGGTAATTTGCGCGCCTGCTGCCTTCCTTGGATGTGGTAGCCGTTTCTCAGGCTCCCTCTCCGGAATCGAACCCTGATTCCCCGTTACCCGTGGTCACCATGGTAGGCGCAGAAAGTACCATCGAAAGTTGATAGGGCAGACATCCGAATGCGTCGTCGCCGTCACGGGGACGTGCGATCGGCCCGAGGTTATCTAGAGTCGCCAGAGAGGCCGGGGGCGGCGGGAGGCCGGGGCCGACCCGCCGGGAACCCCCGGATTGGTCTTGGACTGATAAATGCACGCATCCCTGGGGGTCAGCGCTCGTCGGCATGTATTAGCTCTAGAATTACCACAGTTATCCAAGTAACGGGGTCGAGCGATCAAAGGAACCATAACTGATTTAATGAGCCATTCGCAGTTTCACTGTACCGGCCGTGTGTACTTACACGTGCATGGCTTAATCTTTGAGACAAGCATATGCTACTGGCAGGATCAACCAGGTAGCTCTCGGTATCGGCCGGCGCGCGCCCGAACGTCGGGGGGGGCCGCGGCGCGCGCCGTCTCGAAAGCGGCGGGTCCGCCGGACCGGGCTTTCCGTCCGCCGGCGCACTGCGGCGGGGCGGACCGGGGCGGGTCTCGAGCCGAGCGGGCGCTCGGAAAAGATGGGGACGGGAGGAGGACGGCCGTCCCGGTCGGGCCGATTGGGAAGCTCGGAGTCAGAGTGGACGGCGGGGCCCGGCCGCCACCGCGCCGTCGGGCGGACACCCCGGGGAGGGGGGACGTCACCACGCTCGATTTCGCCTGTTTTCGCCTCACCCAACAACCTGTTCGCTAGGAAACCGGTGCAAGCCGTCCTGGGGGGTGGTTTTTTTCGCTGGGACGGCAGCAACTGCCCCCAGCCCCACCTCATCCCGATCTACGCCTGACAGGTTTCATCTTGTCCCGGGGGGGTGAAAGGGTGTAAAGAGGTTCCATCTCGCGGGGCTCCGTCGCCCTTCCGGGATGCCGCCGCCTGGCGCACGGGCGACCGCAGCTTCCGCCGGCTCCCTCCGAAAAGCGCCTCCCGCTCTCCCTGCGTCATCCTGGACGGTCTCGCTCCGAGTCTGCGCTTCTCTCTCGCCCTGCCGCCAGACTCGGCTCCTCTCCCGCGCTCTCTCTCTCTCTCTGACCTCCGCCCCGTCCGGCCCTCCCGTCCGCGGCGGGGGAGGCCCGGCGGGCGAACCCTTCCGTGCGGCCGCCTCGCCGGAGCGGGGGCGGCGCGCAGGGCCCTCTCCTGGGGCTTGCGAGGAGCGGCCGTCGGGGCTGGCCGCGTCCTCGGATCTCGATGCGACGCTCGTTCGGTTCCTGGGAAATCGTGTGCTCCGCCGGGGTCCGGGGGCGAGCGCCCTTCGCTGGGCGAGGGGGACGCTTCCCCGGCACCCCTGGCGGCGTCGGACGCCTGCGGGTGCCGGCGGACGGAGCAGACCGCGCCGCACGGGGTACGGGTGCGGGGCCCGCCCGGCTCCGGAGACCGGAGCGCTCGGGCGGACGCCTGGGGACCGGACGCCCTCTCCGGGCGGAGGGGTTCCGGGCGCGCCGTGGGCAGAGGGAGGGTCGGGTTCGCCTGGAGCCGGCCGAGACCCCTGGGTTCCGGCCGAGCGATCGTCCCTCCCCGCCGGGGCGCGGGGTGCCACATCGATCGGGTTGCGGAAATGGGAGACGTGGGGCCCTTCTCTCGCGTCAACCGCAGCCCTCCGTTTTCTCTTTTCCGGCTTGACTCTGTTCGCCACCTGTGATGCTCTCTGGCCGGTTCCCTCGGGCGTAGCGGGACGGGCGGCGCGCGCGACGCTCTCGCGGAGCGTCCTCCGACGCTTCCCCGGGCTCCTGGAGCCGCCTCCCGGCCCGAGGGGTGCCCGTCCGCACTCATCGGCTGAACTTCCGCGAATTGCAGTACCCGATTCGGCCCGCCGGGGGGCGCTGCCGCCGGGGGAAGAGGGGGACGGGCCGGGCCTGGCGCCGGGCTCCGCCGGACGCCCGGCGCTGCCCCGTCTCGGCCTCGGAAGGGGGAGTCGGGGGAACGGGAGGCCGGGAGTCCCGGAGAGAGAGAGAAAGAGAGAGAGAGAGAGAGAGAGACCTCCGCGGTTCCGCCTTCGACCGCCGGGGGGCGCCGCGCACCCGTCCGCACGGGCCCGTCCCGGTGGCTCCCGGCAGGGCTCTCCCAGGGCCCCGGTCCGGGAGCCCGACTGCGTCCGCTCTCCGCTTCCAGAGAGGAGGCTGTTGGACGGGGAGAGCTGGTACCGGGCTCCTGGAGCCCTGCCTGGGCAGCCTATGGAAGGGAGGGAGCCCTGGCCCTGCTGCTCTCCGAGCTCCGGCCCTGCTGCTCTCCGAGCTCCGTGCCTGCTCTGCCACGGGTCCTTTCGCAGGAGCTCCAGGGAAACGGGCTTTTCGGCCCCTGACAGAGTCCCGGCTCTCTCGCTCGCCTCGTTGGTACCTACTGATCCGGCGGAGGTGTTCTCCGGCGGGTAGCGACACGGACGGCCGAGGGCGCGCTTCACCCAGGCTTCAACCATCTCCTCCCCGAGCCCCTGGAAGTGCAGCTGGGCCGCGGGCGCCCCGGTCCGCACTCATCTGCGAAACTTCCACAAATTGCAGTACCCGATTTGGCCCGCTGGGGGGCGCTGCCTCCGGGGGAGAAGGAGACGTGCCCGGCCCGTACGTCGGGCTCCAACGGATGCCCGCCGTGGACCCTTTATAGGCCCCATCCTGGTCCTGCCATGCTGTTATCGGAGCTCCACGGCTATCTTGTCACTAAACCTTTCGTTTGAGCTCCAGGGCTTTTTGCTTTTTGTAACCCGGTTCCTGGAGCCCTGCCTGGGCAAAATCGGATGCAAGAAGGCCCTGCCCATGCTGATCTCTGAGCTCCGCGCATCTTCTGTCACGGGTCCTTTCGCAAAAGCTCCAGGGAAACAGGCTTTTCGGCCCCGGACAGAGTCCCGGCTCTCTCGCTCGCCTCGTTGGTACCTACTGATCCGGCGGAGGTGTTCTCCGGCGGGTAGCGACACGGACGGCCGAGGGCGCGCTTCACCCAGGCTTCAACCATCTCCTCCCCGAGCCCCTGGAAGTGCCGCTGGGCCGCGGGCGCCCCGGTCCGCACTCATCCGCGACACTTCCGCGCTGGAGTCCGACGCTCGCCGGCCGCGTCCCCCGGCCCGCGGGGGCCCGGGGGGAGGCCCGACGCGTGCGGGGGGAGGCGGCGGGCGGCGGGGGCGCCCCCGCGCCACCCGACGGCGCCCCCCGGTGGCCAGAGGCGGCTCGGAGCGAGACGATCGGGGGGGGGGGGGGGGGGACGGCGGCGCGTGACCCGCCCCGGCCCCCTTGGCCCAGCGGACGGGCAGGCGGCTCCCGGGCGACCCCCCCGATCCCCGCCGCGGCGCCCCCCGGTGGCCGCCTGACGCCACTGCGGGGGGTGCAGATTCCGTGTGTCCTCTCGGATAAAAACAAAAGAACCGATTCCCGTCGGGCGAAAGTAAGTGGGACGCAGGGCCCCGGGCCCCGACGGTGCGCGCGCGCGGCGCCCCCCGCTGGCCGGTCGAAGGGATGACAAAAAAAAAATGAAAAAAATTTCAAAAAAGCACTCGCCCCAAACAGACGAAAGGTACCCGGTCCGCCCGGATGAACCCTCCCCCGTGTCCCCGCCGCGGC
>NC_086453.1:137733121-137743121 GCF_028390025.1 Pseudophryne corroboree
GGTCCACCCTTTCCCTGAGAGACAGTTTCCATCTCTTCCAGCTCTCAACCTTCCTGGCGGCCTCATCCAGCCTTAAGTCCCAATTTTGAGTGGCATAATCACCTGGGCCGAAACGAATGCCTAAAATTTTTATCTCTGGGCCAGCCGGGGGGAGATCATCCGGAAGGTCAAAACCAGAACCCTCCTCCCCCATCCAGAAAACTTCACTCTTCTCTTGGTTTACCTGGGAGCCTGAAACCTCCGAATACTCCCTGACAATTGCCACAACCGCACCTGCCTCCGCCTCATCAGACAGAACAATTGTGACATCGTCAGCATAGGCCACCACCTTCAACGGACATTCCGGGCTCAGCAGGACCCCCCTTACCGCATCACCCTCCAGTCTCCTTACGAACGGGTCAATGGCAAAGACATATAGGAGGGGACTCAGCGGGCAGCCCTGTCTGACCCCCGAACTCACAGCGAAAGCCGGACCTATCCAACCATTGATCAGAGGGAAGCTTTCAGCTTGCCTGTAGATAGCACGCAGCCAATCAACCACCCTCACTGGGAGGCCATACCAATCCAGTAGGGCCCACAGGTAATCGTGATTAACCCTATCAAAGGCCTTCGATTGATCCAAAGCCAGAAGATACTTTCCCCACTTGTCAGCACGACACCTCTCAATGGCCTCCCGGATGCCAAGGACAGCACTAAAGGTGCTCCGGCCTTTGACAGTACAGTGCTGAGAAGAGGAAAGCAACAGCCCGGAAACTTCCATCAGCCTATTGAAGATGACTTTTGCCAGAATCTTCCTATCCACATTCAGAAGAGCGATGGGGCGCCAATTCTCAATGCGGGTTGGATCTTTACCTTTAGAGAGCAAGATAAGGGCAGATGACCTCATGGAGGGAGGGAGCAAGCCCTCGCCCAGGCATTCATTAAAGACCTCCGTGAGACGGGGGGCCAAAAAATCGCTAAAAGCTTTAAAAAACTCGGAGGTTAACCCATCCGGACCTGGGGATTTTTTAACTGCCAAAGAACCAATGGCCACTCTCACCTCATCCACCGTTATGTCACTCCCCAAACCATCAAGCGCACTGCCGTGACTCTCAAGCCCCGGAGTCCCCCTCAGAAATCGATCCATCCTCTCTCTGTCAAGCGACCCCCCAGACAAAAGGTCAGAGTAGAAGGAGCGCACCACACCCAGAATGCCCTCCCGCTCTTTCTGAAGGACACCCTGAGCATCGCGCAACCCCCTCACCTCCTTTGCACTGACCGAGTTCCTACAGCTCTGAAAGGGATCCGGCGAGTGGTATTTCCCGTAATCCCTCTCCAGAACCAAAGAAGCATACCGGTCGTACTGATACTCCTTCATCTGGGCTTTCACCCGAGAGATCTCCCCACCATCTCCCTGCTCAGAGATCAGGAAATCTAATCTCTTTCTCAAAGCCTGATAGGTATTCTGACGTACCAAGTTCCGTTTGGCTACGAGGCTACGAAAAAAACTGCGAGTCCTTTTCTTACATACCTCCCACCACTCAGACCTACTCCAACCAGCCTCCAATAAAGACTCCCGGGCTTCAAAGAAGTCCCTGAAGGACTGTCTGACCTCATCCTCCAGCAGGAGCTCAGAGTTCAGGCGCCACAGGCCCCGCCCCTTTTGAGGAGTTTCCGAAGCGTTCAAAGATGTAGACAGGAAAACGTGATCGGAGAACTCTACTGCCTTCAGCACAGGTGCCGAAGTTTTCGAGCTTTCCTTAACAAAAACCCTATCTATCCTACTCTTGCATCTACCTCTAAAGTAGGTGAAACCCGTGAGATCTGGTGAATGACGAACGTGTACATCCACCAAACCTGCCTGACTAACCATACTTGCTAGAAAAATGGAATCATAGCCCAGAGTAGTTTTTGAGCCTCCCCTGTCCTTAGGCCTAATGACAGTGTTGAAGTCACCGCCAAAAACCACTTGCTGGGCCGTAAAAAGATATGGTTTTATCTCCCTGAAGAGACATTTCCTATCCCATTTAGACTGCGGACCATAGACATTTATTAGCCTTAGGTCATGTCCCTTCAAGTTAACATCCAAAATCATACATCTGCCTACTTGGAGCTCAATAACCCGCTTGATGGTTACCATGCCAGTAAAAAGCACCGCCAACCCACCGTACGGCTCGGCCGCAAGAGACCAGTAGGACGGGCCGTGCCTCCACTCACTCTTTGCCTTGTGGAGGTCCGCCAGCCCGCCTATCCTTGTCTCCTGCAAAAACAAAAAATCAGCCTCAACCGTGCCGAAAAAATCATAGGCCATATAACGAGCACGTTCGGACAAGATAGAAGCTACATTAATGGTAGCAAACTGTATAGGCTGGGGAGCCATCCTTCAGGGTTATTGCAAGTAGGACCCAACTTACTTCTTCTTTACCTGTCTTTCGGAATCCTCATCTGAGGAACCCCATCTCTTAGCACGGATTCCCGTCGGCAGGCACTCCCCCTCCACCACGACCACCTCTTCCTCAGAGGAGGCACTGCCCGGAAGAAAGGAGCCAAGCGAACAGGGCACCACACTAACATCTGACACCCCTGTTTGACCAGAGGCAACCTTAAGCACCTGAAGGGGTTGCGGATCAGGAGGATCAGGTGCAGGCAAAACCAAGGGGTCAGGAAAAGCAACCACAGAAGATGCACCTCCAACCACCAATGCATGAGAGACCATACTCTGAGCCACCCGAGCCTCTGGGATCCTGCCCCGCACGACAGGCACAGGGGAAGGGACCGCTACCCCCAAAGAGCTTTGCCCTAAAGTCGGAGCCATGCTCTCCACTGTTAGGTTTGCTGACTGAGCCCTTCTGCCACCCACCATGAAATCCTCACGTGAAATACCTGGGCCATCTACGTCCTTCTTCCCCTTCCCTTTCCCCTTGCCCTTACCACCCTGCACCATATCCTCACGGTAAGGGGATGATCCTTTCACTTTGACCCTGCGCCTACGCATAACTCTCTGCTGCAGGACCAGGTCACCATTCTCGGTTCTCACTATCTCACCATCCGCCTCATCCTCAGAGGTCAAAGCATTGAACCTGTTCGATAAGACGAGACCCTCCGACCCCTTGTGCTTTTTAGCACCACCTTTCCCCTTCACCACCAACTGGAAAGGCTCCTCCACCACCACCTGCACCTTTGGAACACCCTGGCCCAGAGGTTCCATTTCAACACTGCCACCGGGAGTCTGCACTGAATCTATACCGCTAACCTTTGCAACCTCAGCCACCTCTATTGGTACCACCACAGGAAGGGGGGGAAGGACACCAACCCGACCAACCTCCACTTCTGCTCTCCTGGTCACCTCCACCAGCTCCTCATCCTGCGCTGTATTATGGAAAGCCGAGGGGCAACGGCTGAATGGGTGACCCTCCACACCACACAAATTGCAAATAATGCCCTCGCAGTCCCTCGCCAAATGACCCACACCATTGCACTTGGAGCATTTTTGCGCGGGGCAGTCCTTGCTAATGTGGCGAAAATCACCACATCTGTGACACATGCGAGGCTGACCCGGGTAAAAACACTGAATCCGGTCCCTGCCAATGTAGGCGGCCGACGGGACATGGACCGCATGTCTCAACCGAACCTTGGCCTCCCAAGCACCGCCCCACACCTCCAACGACCCAGGGGCCTTGACCAGGGGGGTCTGCAAGGAGTCAACATATCGCAGTAACCAAAAAGTTAGATCAACCACACTTATTGACTCGTTTCTGACCAAAATTGTTACCTTTACTGTGTCCTGACGGGTGATTGCAAATGCCTTGAACTTGCACCAATACGTCAAATTTTTATAGACTGGCCAGTAGGACCAGAACATCTGTAGACCGTTATAGGTCATGAAACTGAGATCAAAATCCGGTGTTCCCACCGGATGAATGCAAGCGAAAAGATCATCCGCCTTAAAGCCCATCTTGAAGAATTCTATTAGAAAGTCAGTACGAGACGGGGGGGTACCTTCACCCATCCACTTGAGCTGCACCGCATTGCGGCGCTTCACAGGCTGCCCACCACCACTAGAGACCGGTGCAATCCTAGACCTGCCACCAGGCACATCCGTCACCACCTTGGCATAGGAGTTATCTGATCCTGAGACCACCACCGGAGCCACCACCGGAGCCACCACCGCACCTTGCACCGATTTACCACCACCACCTTGCATCGGTATACCACCACCAACACCACTAGAGGAAGCAAGAACACCACCACCACCAACAGACCGACCTAAGGCTTGCCCCTGCGCAACCACTTTCTTCTGTTGCTCCGCCAACAGTGCCAGAGCTGGTCTGGCTCTAAGCGGAATCTCCAGACCCCCATATATTGAGTCCACTACAGCCATCTCCTGAACACCCAGCACCTCCTTATTCAGAGCTGGCAGACCTTGGGCCAACCTATCCCTGACCACACTGCAAACATTCTTAGTTACACCATTGGACAAAATTCCATCAGCTGCTGGGGGAACATCCTCAGTACCCACCGCAGATGGCTTCGACGGCGGCACCTCCTTCCCTTTAACAGCAGAAATATCAGAGACCCTCTCTAACTCCAGAGGGGTCATCACAACGCTGCAAGGCCTTAAAGCAACAGTCTCACACAATAGTTCTTTCTCAGGTAACTCTTCCTCCAACACCCGAATCTGAGCGTAGAAGGGGTGCTCCCCCTCCACCACCTCCACCACCTCAATGTCCTGAGCCACCATGTTAGGCGGCAAGTCCACACTCAGAGCCACCTCCGTTGACTTTGCTTTAATAGCAGCCACCACAGACTCAAGGAGACACTGCTTACTCCGCAACTTCTCCTCAATCTCCTCCAAGTCTTTGGTAATGGCAGGCCTGTCCCTACTGTAGGAAGTATTACGCTTCTTTCTCTTCGCCGCAACTACCCTCGTAAGTCTTGCAATTTCCGCCTCAAGCTCGGCTACCGAAGCCTCTGCGCTCGATGGGTCCGCCACACCTTGCGACGCATCAGGCACATGTGACATGGCCATCCCTGACTGCATTGGCGGTGAAGGACAACACTCCGAGGTCTCACCCGACGGACTGACATCACCATCCACAGCAGGCGCAGAAACTTCCACAAGCATGTCAGGCTCCTCTTGACACTGCAGCGCTAAATCCTGCACCGCAAACTCAGCCGCGCCAGGGTCCCTGCTTGGCACCCCGTCAGATCCAGAGGACTGCAGATCCCCCCCAAGGGTCACCCCCACCTTCTCTTGCGGAATGTCCCCATATGCAGCAAGCTCCACACACATAGACTCAGCAGATCTTTCTTCAATGCAGGCAGCACTACATATATCAGCTCCAGCAACATCCACCATCTGAACAACTGGGGACATAGAGACATCCATCACTGTACTTTCAGCATTTGGATCCAAATCGCCAGGACCCCCACCACCTTCAGCCACAGATGGCAGAACACTTGCAGCCACAGAGGGGGCTAGAACAGAGATGCCAGTAGCACCTGGCAGAGCGCCTGCAGCCACCATCCTTAACACAGGGTCCACTATGTCAGGGGCAGCACTATCGACCAAGTCCCCAGTAACACACTCCAGACCCCCACCAGACACACCTGCTGCCTCCATTTTAGAAGCGGGACCCGCAGGTGTAGATGAAATAGGCACATGAACAGCTTGCCCCTCACAGTCCTGTCCCCCCACAGCCCCAAACATGGTACTCACGTCACCCACGGCTGTCAGGGGGGGCTGGGAACCAGCACTAGTCTCTGGCTGCAAATCCTCCTTAAGCTGCACAGACGACGCCAGGGGGGGGGGCAACTTGCACGGGGGAATTAACTGCCTTCCACTAGGCAGAATTGCATGAAACTTGGTAGGCTTGTTTAGATGTGTTGGAACTTCACTCGTGTGAATTTTCAGCCCGATAGTCCCTTGGCCCACGGAGATAGACTCCTCCAAACACAGTTTCATATCTGTTAAATCCACGGCTGCCATTTTGGGACACACTGCAGCAGCATCAGGCACAGGCTTGTTGCAGACTTTATCCTGCTTTTCCACACTTTTCCCTGGATTTAAGGACATATCCAGGGGCTCCTCCAACTCCTCTCCCCCTGGGGAGTCCATTTCCACTGGGGTGGCCCCCCAAAAAATGCTCCAAACAGGCTTTTCCACACTGATTTGAAGAGCTCCTCTCACACCTCACCGCAGCTGCAGGCACCAGACTTGCCCTCCAATGGGTCCTCGTTAAAGGATTTAAAGTGTACTCATTCCAATTACAGGGCCTCGAAAGAGTCCTGTATTGTTATTTTTCGTCACTACCTCCCCGAGTCGGGAGTGGGTAATTTGCGCGCCTGCTGCCTTCCTTGGATGTGGTAGCCGTTTCTCAGGCTCCCTCTCCGGAATCGAACCCTGATTCCCCGTTACCCGTGGTCACCATGGTAGGCGCAGAAAGTACCATCGAAAGTTGATAGGGCAGACATCCGAATGCGTCGTCGCCGTCACGGGGACGTGCGATCGGCCCGAGGTTATCTAGAGTCGCCAGAGAGGCCGGGGGCGGCGGGAGGCCGGGGCCGACCCGCCGGGAACCCCCGGATTGGTCTTGGACTGATAAATGCACGCATCCCTGGGGGTCAGCGCTCGTCGGCATGTATTAGCTCTAGAATTACCACAGTTATCCAAGTAACGGGGTCGAGCGATCAAAGGAACCATAACTGATTTAATGAGCCATTCGCAGTTTCACTGTACCGGCCGTGTGTACTTACACGTGCATGGCTTAATCTTTGAGACAAGCATATGCTACTGGCAGGATCAACCAGGTAGCTCTCGGTATCGGCCGGCGCGCGCCCGAACGTCGGGGGGGGCCGCGGCGCGCGCCGTCTCGAAAGCGGCGGGTCCGCCGGACCGGGCTTTCCGTCCGCCGGCGCACTGCGGCGGGGCGGACCGGGGCGGGTCTCGAGCCGAGCGGGCGCTCGGAAAAGATGGGGACGGGAGGAGGACGGCCGTCCCGGTCGGGCCGATTGGGAAGCTCGGAGTCAGAGTGGACGGCGGGGCCCGGCCGCCACCGCGCCGTCGGGCGGACACCCCGGGGAGGGGGGACGTCACCACGCTCGATTTCGCCTGTTTTCGCCTCACCCAACAACCTGTTCGCTAGGAAACCGGTGCAAGCCGTCCTGGGGGGTGGTTTTTTTCGCTGGGACGGCAGCAACTGCCCCCAGCCCCACCTCATCCCGATCTACGCCTGACAGGTTTCATCTTGTCCCGGGGGGGTGAAAGGGTGTAAAGAGGTTCCATCTCGCGGGGCTCCGTCGCCCTTCCGGGATGCCGCCGCCTGGCGCACGGGCGACCGCAGCTTCCGCCGGCTCCCTCCGAAAAGCGCCTCCCGCTCTCCCTGCGTCATCCTGGACGGTCTCGCTCCGAGTCTGCGCTTCTCTCTCGCCCTGCCGCCAGACTCGGCTCCTCTCCCGCGCTCTCTCTCTCTCTCTGACCTCCGCCCCGTCCGGCCCTCCCGTCCGCGGCGGGGGAGGCCCGGCGGGCGAACCCTTCCGTGCGGCCGCCTCGCCGGAGCGGGGGCGGCGCGCAGGGCCCTCTCCTGGGGCTTGCGAGGAGCGGCCGTCGGGGCTGGCCGCGTCCTCGGATCTCGATGCGACGCTCGTTCGGTTCCTGGGAAATCGTGTGCTCCGCCGGGGTCCGGGGGCGAGCGCCCTTCGCTGGGCGAGGGGGACGCTTCCCCGGCACCCCTGGCGGCGTCGGACGCCTGCGGGTGCCGGCGGACGGAGCAGACCGCGCCGCACGGGGTACGGGTGCGGGGCCCGCCCGGCTCCGGAGACCGGAGCGCTCGGGCGGACGCCTGGGGACCGGACGCCCTCTCCGGGCGGAGGGGTTCCGGGCGCGCCGTGGGCAGAGGGAGGGTCGGGTTCGCCTGGAGCCGGCCGAGACCCCTGGGTTCCGGCCGAGCGATCGTCCCTCCCCGCCGGGGCGCGGGGTGCCACATCGATCGGGTTGCGGAAATGGGAGACGTGGGGCCCTTCTCTCGCGTCAACCGCAGCCCTCCGTTTTCTCTTTTCCGGCTTGACTCTGTTCGCCACCTGTGATGCTCTCTGGCCGGTTCCCTCGGGCGTAGCGGGACGGGCGGCGCGCGCGACGCTCTCGCGGAGCGTCCTCCGACGCTTCCCCGGGCTCCTGGAGCCGCCTCCCGGCCCGAGGGGTGCCCGTCCGCACTCATCGGCTGAACTTCCGCGAATTGCAGTACCCGATTCGGCCCGCCGGGGGGCGCTGCCGCCGGGGGAAGAGGGGGACGGGCCGGGCCTGGCGCCGGGCTCCGCCGGACGCCCGGCGCTGCCCCGTCTCGGCCTCGGAAGGGGGAGTCGGGGGAACGGGAGGCCGGGAGTCCCGGAGAGAGAGAGAAAGAGAGAGAGAGAGAGAGAGAGACCTCCGCGGTTCCGCCTTCGACCGCCGGGGGGCGCCGCGCACCCGTCCGCACGGGCCCGTCCCGGTGGCTCCCGGCAGGGCTCTCCCAGGGCCCCGGTCCGGGAGCCCGACTGCGTCCGCTCTCCGCTTCCAGAGAGGAGGCTGTTGGACGGGGAGAGCTGGTACCGGGCTCCTGGAGCCCTGCCTGGGCAGCCTATGGAAGGGAGGGAGCCCTGGCCCTGCTGCTCTCCGAGCTCCGGCCCTGCTGCTCTCCGAGCTCCGTGCCTGCTCTGCCACGGGTCCTTTCGCAGGAGCTCCAGGGAAACGGGCTTTTCGGCCCCTGACAGAGTCCCGGCTCTCTCGCTCGCCTCGTTGGTACCTACTGATCCGGCGGAGGTGTTCTCCGGCGGGTAGCGACACGGACGGCCGAGGGCGCGCTTCACCCAGGCTTCAACCATCTCCTCCCCGAGCCCCTGGAAGTGCAGCTGGGCCGCGGGCGCCCCGGTCCGCACTCATCTGCGAAACTTCCACAAATTGCAGTACCCGATTTGGCCCGCTGGGGGGCGCTGCCTCCGGGGGAGAAGGAGACGTGCCCGGCCCGTACGTCGGGCTCCAACGGATGCCCGCCGTGGACCCTTTATAGGCCCCATCCTGGTCCTGCCATGCTGTTATCGGAGCTCCACGGCTATCTTGTCACTAAACCTTTCGTTTGAGCTCCAGGGCTTTTTGCTTTTTGTAACCCGGTTCCTGGAGCCCTGCCTGGGCAAAATCGGATGCAAGAAGGCCCTGCCCATGCTGATCTCTGAGCTCCGCGCATCTTCTGTCACGGGTCCTTTCGCAAAAGCTCCAGGGAAACAGGCTTTTCGGCCCCGGACAGAGTCCCGGCTCTCTCGCTCGCCTCGTTGGTACCTACTGATCCGGCGGAGGTGTTCTCCGGCGGGTAGCGACACGGACGGCCGAGGGCGCGCTTCACCCAGGCTTCAACCATCTCCTCCCCGAGCCCCTGGAAGTGCCGCTGGGCCGCGGGCGCCCCGGTCCGCACTCATCCGCGACACTTCCGCGCTGGAGTCCGACGCTCGCCGGCCGCGTCCCCCGGCCCGCGGGGGCCCGGGGGGAGGCCCGACGCGTGCGGGGGGAGGCGGCGGGCGGCGGGGGCGCCCCCGCGCCACCCGACGGCGCCCCCCGGTGGCCAGAGGCGGCTCGGAGCGAGACGATCGGGGGGGGGGGGGGGGGGACGGCGGCGCGTGACCCGCCCCGGCCCCCTTGGCCCAGCGGACGGGCAGGCGGCTCCCGGGCGACCCCCCCGATCCCCGCCGCGGCGCCCCCCGGTGGCCGCCTGACGCCACTGCGGGGGGTGCAGATTCCGTGTGTCCTCTCGGATAAAAACAAAAGAACCGATTCCCGTCGGGCGAAAGTAAGTGGGACGCAGGGCCCCGGGCCCCGACGGTGCGCGCGCGCGGCGCCCCCCGCTGGCCGGTCGAAGGGATGACAAAAAAAAAATGAAAAAAATTTCAAAAAAGCACTCGCCCCAAACAGACGAAAGGTACCCGGTCCGCCCGGATGAACCCTCCCCCGTGTCCCCGCCGCGGCGCCCCCCGCTGGCCAGCCGAGGTAATACAC